>NC_056733.1:1377227074-1377487074 GCF_019279795.1 Protopterus annectens
TTCCTGACAATTTTGCTCAACTTTTGGAGCAAATTACCAATGTAATTTCAATCGCTATCAAAACAGGACTTGAAAATGTGACTGTTGGCACTTCCGGTTTTGGCGAGGAACAAAATTCTTTGAGACCTGGTCAGAAAGCTTTGAGTAATACACAAGTCACGGAGGCTAATGGGATATAGTCCGAGGATCCATTACCTGCTCAGAACGTTGTTTTAGAACATGTACTGCAAACAAACAAAAATCCGTTTGCTGATATCGAAGAGTTTGAGGCAGACACGTCCGTAAGTACTGAAACTGTTTCTAACACTAAAACGGATCAAAAAACATGTAAACAAGCTATTTTTGATCTTGAAAAGCTAACTATGAAATACGTAATGTTGGCTGTAGAGATTAGCTATCTCAGAGAATGCATAAAACGTAAATGTGTTCCTCAGGGTCTAAGGACAAACAAATTCCCTAGTTGTGTTTCGTTTGGAGACAGTTTGTTTAACAAGCTGGTAGATTTGTTCAACAAATTTGGATTAAATCTCATGTGCATTCTAACCGAACATTATGTCAAACAGATGGAAGTGACTAAAAGTCAAATGAGTGACTTAGACAAGAAAATTAAAAACTTTTCATGTCTTTCATTGTTTAAAAACTTGTACTGTGGTATAGCAGCAAAAGCAGACAGGCAAAGAGCTACGATAGTGGCAAGAAAGCAGAAGAAATTGAGGCGGGATATTTTTGCCTATGTTAATAAGACTGCTTGCACAGTTAATAACAATAACAATACAATGAGACACAATGACAATCAAAATAATGTTATTGTTAATAACAATTCTAATTTATGTCCTATTTCTAATGATGTAGAAAACAATAATAATGTATGTGGTTCACTTGGTGGTAGTAACAACAATACTACAGCTAATGTTAAAGGCAAAGAAATCACTGAAATGCATAAGACTAATGATGTCACTAATTCTAGTGTTAATCAAGGAGCAAGTACCTCTAACAATGTGGCCTCCCCCCTTTTTTAGTAGACAAGCAGGGGAACAAATGAGGACCAATGTGGTCCAAAATGGTACAGAACAAAGGAAAGGGAAGAGGCAGGAGCAGAAAGAAATGGTAGGTGGATGTAACATCACTGGATATGGTATAGAGATTTTAAATTTGTCTGGTACAGTTTTATCACAACCTACAATAGAGCTCCTTAAAAAAGGTTTTTCTTTCATTCCCTGTAACTCATTTAACATAGCTAGAGTTATTGTTGACTTCAGATTGGCTTTAAGAAAATGAAATCTAAAGTACATCATGCAAGACATTAGTTGTGGCACCCCAAATATGGGCCCTAAAAAAGCAAGTACATTTAATCCACCTTTATTAGGTACGCTTCAAGTATTTCAAAGGTTATGTGAAACAGGTATTAGAGCTATTAAACCTGATAGAAATACTTACAAGTTAGATGATTTTGAAGTTAAGGCATTAAAAACTCTGTGTGACAACAGTCAACTAAGAGTAATGAAGGCAGATAAAGGTGGAAAAATTGTTGTTATGGATAAGATTGATTACAATAGTTTTATAGAAATGTTGAAAGATGAGAAGACTTATAAAAAGGTAGATATTCATTTTATTAACGAAAGGTTTTTATATTTAGACATTTGTCTATTTGGTATGTTTTGTCAAGGTGAAATGGATTACCAAAGTTACACATATTTAAAAGTTGAACATCCCAAAATGGCTGTTCTTTTTGGCATTCCCAAAATACAGAAAGATAACTTAAAGCCTTCTTTTAGACCTATTATATTGGCTGCTAGATCTAAGACTGAAATTTTGTCTACCTGGTTGGATTTTTTTCTTAATCCTATTATGCAAGCTTCAAAATTTTATTTGAAAGATTCCTGGCATTTGTTGGAACATTTAAGCGATATAAATGTGGCAAGTGTAGTTTTTTGTTTTGCATCATTGGATGTAATTTCACTTTACACGTGTATTGATCATGAGATGGGAATTGAATTTTAAGGGAATATTTGACCAAAAAAAGTGTGTTTGACAACACTAAAATTAATACAATCTATACCCTCATTGAATTGGTTTTAGACAACATTTTTTTTAAATTTAACAACTAATTATACAAGCAAATCTCAGGATTGACCATGGGTGCAAAGGTTGCCCCAGCTTATGCAAATTTAGTAATGGCCAACTGGGAAGACAAATTTATTGAAAATAGTATATTTGAAAAAAATATTTTGTTTTATCGTCGATACATTGACGATTTGTTCTTCCTTTGGCATGGCACCCCTGAAGATTTTGAAAAATTTGTTGAGTATTTAAATGGTACTACAAATTTCTTAAAGTTTACTATAGGAGGGTATGGTAACAGTATAAATTTCCTTGATTTACATTTGACGTACGATCATATTTCCAAAAAGTTCATTAGTAACATCTATAGGAAATCAGCTTTTGTAAATCAATACTTACATAAGAAAAGTCTGCATCCATTTCATATGAAAAAAGGAGTCATTAAGGTACAACTTATTAGACTTAGTAGACTGACATCACAAGACGATATTTTCATTAAAGAAATGCACATTTTAAGGACATTCTTTTGGCAAGACGCTATGATAAGTCATTATTAAAACTTATAGAAAATGAAGTGACAGTTTTAAGAAAAAATAAAGCTAGTCCTATTTTGTTTCACCAAATGCAATATTCTATACAGAATAATTTGCAAAATAGAAATGCTGATAGTAACAACAGAGAGTTTTCATGTGCATTTGTATTACCCAAAGCAGCTGTAACAATTAACAAGCTTACGGCACCTTTGCCTTTAAATTTTCCCCTTCCCTACAAGGAGGCAGTGCGAGCTCGTTCCAACAGCCGGGGGAGAGGAAAAAGAAAACTGTCAGGGGATGCACAGGAGCAGAGAAGAAGAATGAAGGTTTGAACTGTTTGGGAACTACCAGGGGACATATCGAAGTAGAAAAGAAGAATGAAAATGTAAATTGTTTATTTTTTAACTTATCATCCAGGACTTTTTCGATGAATGC
Organism: Protopterus annectens; assembly: GCF_019279795.1. Lineage (NCBI taxonomy): Eukaryota > Metazoa > Chordata > Ceratodontiformes > Protopteridae > Protopterus > Protopterus annectens. Next base: position 1,377,230,104 of record NC_056733.1, read on the forward strand.
AATGAATGTTCTGAACAAGGGTATGTCATTTATTCCCTCTCAATATAGCAACATTTCTGACACCTTAATAGGGTTACGCAAGTTTTACAGGAAATTGTCTCTTAAGCTATTATTCAAAGATAGTTTATCTGATCCCATGAATAATCTTGCGAATAATTTTGCTTGCAGAAGGAAGAGCACTTTTATGCCACCCCTTATACATACAATAGATTGTTTTCTGAAAACTTGTGAACGTGATTTTTATCATTATTATGATAACCCAGTGAAAAAGAATATCTTTATGAATCTTAATATAGAAGAAATGTTGGAGTTAAAAGCAATGTGTAATGATCCCCAGCTTGTATTTAAGCCAGCTGATAAGGGAGGGGGGATTGTAGCCATGGATGCAATTTTTTACCATGAACTAATGTTCAATATGTTGAATAATGATACTGCATATAAGAGGATTGACAAACAACAAATAATATCATTGACGCAATATGTCCATGACACACTATATGATATGCTCATGACTAGGTCTATTGACAAACCCCTATATGATTTTTTGCTGATAGAGCTTCCCCTAATTCCTATCATTAAAGGCTTGCCGAAGCTGCATAAGGACGTATACCCACCACCTCTGCGTCCTATTGTGTCAGGTGATCACTGGGTAACCTATAATGCATCACTCTATGTACAAACTAAATTAGGAGCATTTGTGAAGCAAGTACCTACGATACTTCTTGATTCCTTCAAACTTTTGGATGACCTGAAGTTGAATATGGTAGCAGATAAAATAACAGACAGAACTTTATTAGTAACTTTAGATATTGAGAGCCTATTTACTAAGATTCCCAATGAGTATGGCCTAGATGCGATAAGAACTCATATGACACAACTGGGTACTGATAACAGTGAAACCATGAATATATGTTGTCTACTGGACTTAGTCCTAAACAATAATGCCTTCCTCTACGACAATGTGGCATATGCACAAACATGGGGGGTTGCCATGGGCACCCCCTGTGCTAATGCGTATGCCAACCTTGTCGTACTGGAATGGGAAAAGGAGCATATTTTCAATGATTTGAGGTTTGCAAATGTCGTATTATACAGACGTTTTGTAGACGACATTTTAATATTATGGAATGGTGACGAGGATAGTCTTACTTCTTTTATCAGCTACATGAATAGTGTCACCCCGTTCTTTAAATTTAGTCACGATTTTTCTTATTACAGTGCAAATTTCTTAGATATCACCATTAAGAAGGATAATCATTGCAAGCTAGTGACGACACTGTATAGGAAATCCTGCTGGAGGAATGGGATCCTCCATTATGATAGCTTACATCCGCGACACATTTTTCGCAATATTATAAAGAACCAGATGAGCAGGATAGATAAAATCTGTAGTGACAAACTGGACACACTCAATTTAATGGACACTCAGAGGAAGCACTTCATGGATAGGGGCTATCCCTTAAAGTTGATTGATGAAGTGGATGAACCCATATCTGACAACACCAGACTCCAGACTAAAAAATTTGTTAGTTATCATAGACCTAGTAAGAATATGGCTAATACTGCATCTTATGATATAAAATTTACTAATGATGCACAGTATTTAACTAATATAATAAGGGGCAACTGGAAGATTTTACTTTCAGATATGTCTGTCGTAGAAGTTGTTAGTGAGAAACCGGTGTTTAGGTTCATGAATTGTATGAACTTAAAGAGACTTTTATGTAAGGAGAAGTTAGTTAATACATCTACTGACATTAGATCTCAGATGAAAACAGGCACCTTTTCATGTGCAAAATGTTCTTACTGTGACTACATCTCCAAAGAATGTGGATTTACACCTCCAGGTACTGGAATGAGTATATTACCAACATTTTATGCAAATTGTAATACCAAAAATGTGGTCTATCTTGCTACCTGTACTCTCTGTGATGGCTATTATGTGGGATTGACCTCAAGGAGACTAAGGGATCGAATCTATGATCATGTATATAATATCAGAAGAAATAACCTTAACAATGCCCTTGCCTTACATTGTAGTACTCACCCCAAGCACAGCTTTGTGTTTCAGGTGTTACAGGTGATAGATCCCAATAGGAGGGAGGGTGACCACTTGAATACCTTGGAGAGTTTTGAACTAAGATGGATTCTAAGACTCAAAGCTCATATACCACCAGGTTTGAATACTGTGGTCAATCTTCGACCAGCCTTGATAGGTCCTAGCTAATTTGATCTGCTTTGTTATATCTAATCTGAATATTATTTTATGGCATATACTTTATTATTGAGATCTGGAAATTTATATTCCTTTATAAAGTATAGGGACCTGCATTGATATATTCATGATGATAAATATTGGTAACATTAAGTATTACCCTCCTATTCTTCAGTGTTTATTTGTATAACTTATTGTAATATATATAAAAAATTTTTTGTGCCATACTATGTCGTTGTACCTTATGATTCATCTGGCCATTGGTTTGAATATTTGGCTGGCCTGCTTGTAGCACAAGGAACCACTCAGAGCATGACTTTTTTATGCTTTTGCGTCTTTGGTTTTCTTTGTCCGAATAGGGACATTGGCGCTATATATTAATTATATTGCATATGAGATTAGAAAGAGACCCTTATATGTTCTTGAACTTTTGAACTTTTGAATATTTGATTTATTAAGCTTTGCACTTTTAGCTTTTTTGTATTTTTGCATTTTTGCACGTTTATGTTGGTTTTTTGCATTTTTTGTATTTATGGCATTGCTATATTGCTATGCATTGTTCTTGTAACTACAAGGTTGGTTTTATGACATGACCATTTGGTTAAGTATGTCGTTATTGATATTAGTTAAACGGCATAAATTCGTAACTACATTTTGGCATGGTCAATCATCTTTAATGTGGATGTCATGGTGTACTATATTTGTTATGACAATTCATGCTTAAATGATTGTTTTTAGATTTTCTAGTTATTATAGTTTTAGCTAGTCAATGTTTTACTAAATATATATTTTTACATTTTATACTCTGATGGGCGTTATTTATACTGCGTTCTAATTTTGATGACTGGTTAAGTTTAAGGCATTAGTTAGTTAGCCTTGGTTTGACAGATAGTGTCCATTGGAAACTAAATGGAGTTTCATGAATTTTGTGAGTAGTATGATATTATGTTGGGAGTATACGCAAATAACATCTGGTTGCTTATGATGTCTTCATCATCATCTCTGCACAGTATTTACTTCACGTAGTTTTTGCGTATTTTTTGCTATGACTTATGTCATGATTTTTGGTGGAAACGGCGTGTAGCTCTTTTTGATTTTGGATAAGTACCCACACGGCATAGATGATGGTGTTTTTGATCGCAGAGTTGTTTTTTGCGAAAATGCCTTTAAATAACAAGTAGATCTGAACTAGCTGTCTTTCATGCATCATTGAAGATATATGTAAATGTTTTTGAACAAAGCTGTTCTTGACAATGGATATCTATAATGGATATCCATTTGCATATTTCCAATATTTGATTTTACTATCAGCAATGGCTGGCGTTATTATACCTTAGCTAATATGTTTTGATCTATTGCATTTGGTTGACTATGCCTTGAACCTTATACCTTTAATAACATTGAATTAAATGAAACATTATGAAGTAGGTGCTTTAATCAGGCAACAAGACTGATAAGAAAAGTCGTATTCTAAGCTACTCTCCTTCCAAATATGGGCATTACTTCCTGAACAAATAGCTAATGAGGCTCATTGCTAACAACTACGGAATTCAATGCACTTTGACACTTTGAAATAAGTCTATTGACTATAAAATTCTAAATGATGGTTATTGTTGAGCTAATAAACAATATCGTTAGGATGTTTATTTTAAATGGTGTGTTAGGTTGATGAATATATAATTGCTATGCATTTTAATGATTATGATTTTTGAATGTATTAATTGAACTATTTGATTAATTGAATAATTGCATTAATGCATTGCTATAAAAGGTAATGGAAGTCTCTGTAAGATTGTAACCTGATGAAGCGCAATCTTATTGCGTGAAAGCGCTTGTTCCTGTTTTTTCCATCAAATGTTATCTGAATTGCATCGTGGTGGTTTCAAGCAATTTCTTCAGTACTGCATTTGTATTACCCATTACCAACGAAATGTGGTGTATTAAGAACGTTATCATAGATAATTGGAAAGTATTGATGGGTAATCAGGATCTTATAAAAGTTATAAGTGAACGACCACCTTTCACATTTAAGAAGGTAAACACTATCAAAAGTTTATTAGAATGTGGAATGAATAAAGATACAAGTGGAGGTAGAAACATTGTAACTAAAGAGACCTGCGCCTGTAGCAGCTGTAGATATTGCAGGTATATAAGTAATTCCTCATCTGTTTATTTTACACATATTAGGAAAACTTTTTGGTGTAAAAATTACTATACATGTAACAGTGAAATGGTGGTGTTTGTTGCCCAATGTCTTTCATGCCCTAGTTATTATATAGGCATGACCACAAGATGTTTAAAGAAAAGAATCAGTGAACATCTTTTGGCAGTTAAGAAAAAAGACCAAACAAATGCAATGGGAAGACATTCTACTGTCTGTAAAGACTGTAAGAAGTTTGCATTTTCAGTACTAGATAGTGTTAGCAAAAATGTATTTATGGATGATAAAAATGTCATTTTGGAATGTAAGAAATCTATTTGGCAATTACATTTGGGAGCAGACTATGCCCCTGGTTTAAATGAAACCATTAATATAAAATGTTTTTTACAAATGAAACAATGAATATTTTTAAGTAAATTGTATTTAAAATAGTTTTTATATTACAAATCAATGTTTTGATATGAATTAATTGTTTATATGAAATTGTCATCATGTGATCAAAGTTTACTATAAAATGTGCTTAGGGGTGGAGTTCAAACTGTTTCTGAGGATGTTCACAGATAATATAGTGAATGAAAGCGCTAGATGTGGTGTCCGTACTTTCTTAAGCAAGTTGGAAAGGTTGGAACAGCTCAATTGCCTATGTTAACAGTCTTTTGTGGAAGAATCTTCGTGTTCAGTTACTTAGGATATGTACAAGTATATGTCTGTATGTATAGACATATTTAAACAAGACAGGTCATTTTGATGAAGGGGCAACAGAACTGCACTCATTTTAACTAAGCATATGGGCATGTCCAGTGGGACAGTCAGTACTTTTAAAGTGACTCCAAACCACACCTACCTGTACTCAAGTTCAGGATTTTGTGTGTTACAGACATTAACATCTGCCCCTGTTTCTGCAGTACTGCCCTTCACTCAAAATGTCCATGACATTCCCAGGCTGTCTACTGTACTTTGTATGTGACTGAGATTCATAATGTTACACCACACACAGACTGACAGTCTGCATACCTCTCAACTGTATAGATTTTAGCAGACTGTTCAGATTTTTTGCTCATATTTTTGGCCTGTTCCTCAAACATTTGTGGTTTTCTGGCAAATTATTGAATATTAAAGTCACTAAATAATGCTAACTAATGACAAACATTTGAGTTTCAGACTGTATATCCTTCAGAAAATATGTCAAAATGCAACACCTTTTATTCTAGTAACGTTCTAGGTTTATAGGAACAATATTTAAAGTCTGAGCCTATTTTGGGCCTTTGTTCCCCCATTTTTTCTGGCTTTGTCCAGATTTCTTGCACTGAGTGGTTGAGAGGTATGACAGTCTATGAAAACACCAACATAATGACACCTCGCATGCAAAAGATGTGAATACTTCCAGATTAGAAACATCAACACCTTCACCCATTCTAACTTCCCTAGTCCACTGAGCCACATAGACTGCTAGATAGAGAGGAGTCATTCATCACACAATCAACAGCATAAATATTTACGTTGTTAATCCTGCATTATATGAGACACAGAACATGTGATTAGGGTCTATGTGACAGCCCTGAGATTGCCTGATCTGCTGATATACCATTGCTGACTTACCATTAAATCAGTTATATGGAAACACTGCTGTGTTTGTTGTTGGGGAACAACAACACATGATCTGCTGGGATAGACAGTAGTCCAACTATCATATTAGCCCACTGCTTCACATCTCCCTTGACTGATATAGTGAATATTTCAACCATGAGGCCTACTGATTATTAGGGAACACATACTATTGGGCTGGGTATCTGAAGCCCCATGTGGACGTTACTTCTGTCCACACTCCACACTATATTTCCTTGCATAAATGCAGCAGATTCATACATATGATACCATATTATAGTAATCCTTACAAGTAGTGTGTAGGCTACATACTTGCCTTGTGACTGCAGTAGTTGACAGAACTGCAGTTCAGGGGTGACCCTGTGTGATGCAAGCAGTACACAGCCAATACATAGATAGGTACAGGTGTGTGGGTTGCCTGGCATCAACAATTTTCATATATGTATATGAGTAGGAGTAAGGTGTCAGTCCCTATGGCCCTAGGTTGCCAGTGAATGTGCTATGCATTGTCTCTTAGCCAAAACCAGGGCATACTGGGCATGCCTATGTCTGTCTACAGGGACATCATCAGGAGGGTTCCTCCTCTGAGCCCTCCTGTGAGTGTGGCTGGGGTGACCTAGGCACTGGTGGGGGGCTGTGTATGCCTTCCCTTTGCTGATCCTGCTGCAGCTGTTTCCACAGGATCATATTGTGTAGCATAGCACATACTGTGAATATCTGTGCACATGTGGCTGGAGTGTACTGCACGGCTCCAGCAGATATATCAATAAACTGTAACTGTGACTTCAAAAGCCCAAACACACACATGATGTTCCTAGTTTGATTGTGTGCCTCATTATGGTGTTCTTCCATGGGTGTGTGTACATTTCTGATGGGTGTCATCATCCACAGTTCCAGTACTTAGCCAGCATCCCCTAGTAAATGGCCATGTGGGATGTCCCCCCCAGCAAACATCTGGTACAGCTGTGATGCATGCAGATATGGGAGTATGAGGTAGGCTTCTATTCCTTTTCCTACAATAAGAAATAGAAGCCAACCTCTCCCCAAGTTCCTCCCCTCAAGAAAGCAAGAAAGTATGTTAGCTGCTTTATGTAAAGTGTATTTGTCTAAACATTAGGTTCATTTAATAACCCTCCATTACCAGGATAGCCAGCAGCCATACTTTTTTCTACTTCTTTACTTCCCCCCTACCCCCTCTTGCAGCCTTCACCTTGCTTTACTATTCCCCCCCTACTACTAGATCCACTTCTTTCTTTCCAGGTGTTAATATTGTACTATAGCTTTTACCCACTAGATGGGACCCTCTTCCTTATTCATCTATTCCGCTCCCTCATTTTTGAAACACTCAGGAAACTAGTTTTACTTTACTTATTTCATTGCACGTAACTAGTTGTATACCTTACTTATTTCTGCCTAGACCTACTTTAAGCTTCCATTTTTCACCTTCATCTACCTATCGACCCAACCTACCCAGATTATTACTGCATCTATCACCACCTTTACTTACCTGCACCTAAACTTACCTCTAGCAGTCAGCATTTCCACTGATTGTTTTTCACAGGCTGGTTTACCTCCTTACTTGGCTCTTCCTGCTCCGTTCGCCCTGCGGGCTCACTCCGCTCCTCTACCCTTCCCCCAAATCTCACCCACCCCCACTGCATCTAGCCTTATACCTCACTAACCATTCCTACTCCCCTAACAGCCAATCACATTCCACACCTCATTAAAGTTTTCCCACTAGCTCACCACTCCTCCTATTACATCTTCTACTCTCACCTTCTCACACCCCACTCTCTACTTCTTAAGCACTATGCCTATTTCACCTACATCCCCATACCTTACACCCCTACTTCTTTTCTCAATTCTCCCTCTCCTTTTCCTTCCGTATATCTTAACTGCCTATGAACATCTTCACTGCTCTAACTTCCACCAGCCCTCGGAACAAACATCCCTTCCTGCTCTATCAACCACCCTGAAACACATAAACATAACATGCACAACCAACTATTTCCTCCCAATGTATCACAGAGCCACCCATATTTCATACAAACACTACCAAGTCAAGAGACACATAACTTACTGAATATTACTCTTATTTACACTTACAGATTACACCTTCACCTCCTTACAGATGGTGACATTCCTCCCAATTCTGGCCCTACCAATAACACCCCTACCAACACAATCAGTCCTTCATCTGCTTCCATACACAACCCTACAAATCCTCCTAGCTCCCTCTTATTAGGTCACTTAAATATACGTAGCATTAACAATAAAATAACTCACCTTCATGCCCTACTTGAGGTACACAACTTTGACATTCTATGTTTAACTGAGACATGGCTAAAACCTTCTACCCAAGACTACGAAATCACTCCTCCAGGATATTGTATTTTAAGAATTGATCACCCTAACAAGAAGGGAGGGGGCATGGCCTTAATATATATAAAACAGGGCTCCAACTCACACTACTAGACACTTGTCCTCCAGCTAATACCAATTATGAAATTCTTTTCACCAAGCTACAACTAAATACTTGTAAGTCCATCTATATTTTATGCTCATATCTTCCTCCAGGTAATAACATCATCTCCCTTGAAAACATCCTCAGCTGGCTGTCCACTAACTATCCTCAAGAAACCATTGTCCTAGGCGACTTTAGAATACCTGTAATAATGATAACCCTTCTAACCACATAAACCTTCATGGCTTTTCTCAAATTGTCACCTCACCCACTTGAATCTATAAACCCACCAACAAAGAATCAATCCTTGATTGGATCCTTATATATACTCAGTCCACAACCTACATGGTAGGCATCCTCCCCGATTACATGAGTGATCACTCTTTAACTTATTTAATTCAACATAAGACCAATACACCCTGTCCTATAATCTACAGAGCTTCTCGCTCCAATAAACACTTTAACCCTGAACGTTTACAAAATGAGCTGAGCCTATGCAACTGGTCACCCTTGAAACACCTCCAACTAGAGAAAGCAGTGGCTTACTTCAATTCTAAGTTCCTTGAAATCCTCAACTTCCACGCCCCTTCCTGTACCCGTAGGAATCAGACCAAAACTGCAACATGGCTTACAAAAGAAACCAAACAAAAGATTTTGCTCAGAAACAAATTTAGATCAAGATGGCGTTCTTCAAATGACCCATCTGATCACATAAAATTTAAACAACTTAGAAACTCTACTAAAGCATCTATTCTATTAGACAAAAAAACTTCTTCTTTCAACTCCAGTAAACTAAGCAACAAAGCCCACAGAAATTCTGGTCAGGGATCAATAGACTCCTTCATCCAGGCAGCACTAAGACACCCACCCCCTCTGGAATAACCCAAGTCACTCCCAATCAAATTGCTAACTCCTTCAACAACTTCTTTACTGAAGCTATCCAGTATCTTGCCAACTCACTACCTCCTGTATCCACGAATCCACCCCCTCCTCCTTTACCTCTCCACCCACTTTCCAACTCCAACCTGTCCCTACTTCCCTCATCTGTACCCTACTACAAAAACTCAAACCCTCTACCCCCTCAGCAGACCTACTATCTGCTAAGTATCTTCAAATTGCAGCCAAAGTTATTGCTTACCCTATCTAAATCCTAATTAACAGAACCATAAAAGAAGGTACCATCTCAACCATCTGGAAAATCTGACATATTATCCCCCTTCATAAGGGTGGGAACTCTACAGAACTTTCCAGCTTTTGTCCAATTGCCCTACTCTCTCCCTTAGCTAAAATCATGGAAAAAATGCATTCACCGCCAATTACTTGACCACCTTCTCTGAAATCGCCTATTAGCTAGCTCTCTGCATGGCTTTTGACCCTTCCATAGCACTACTACTGCCCTCCTTTCATTTACTGACCACATCAACAAAAACTGTAACAATAATATCCTGTCCTCTGCTATCTTCATTGATCTTTCAAAAGCGTTTGACATGGTTAATCATCAAATACTTTTGAATCTTCTGAAATCTCTCTCACTTGACACTCAAGCACTAGAGTGGTTCAAGTCCTACTTAGATAATAGGCAACAGGCAGTGCTCTGGGAAAACAGTCTATCCACCCCTCTTCCTGTCTCCCTTGGTGTACCCCAAGGATCTATCTTAGGCCCTCTTCTATTCTCCATCTTCTGGTAGTGTTGTCGCCTCACAGTAAGATGTTGTCCTGTTCGATTCTCAGCTAAAGTGTGTTCTGTGTGGATACATGCGTGAATGGGTGTACCTTCGTTGAAGAGTGTGCATCAGGGCTGGCAACTCGGTACATAAAAATCTACTGCCAATCATTAGCGGACCGGAGTTCTGCTGTGGCGACCCCTAACTGGGAAAAGCCGAAAGATACAACAACAACAACAACATCAACGATATAGCTATTAGTATTCCCCAAGCTGTAACCATACAATACGCTGATGATTCCACTTTAATCTCCTCAGCTACAACTCCATCTGAACTCCATGCCGTCACCCAAAGTGTCTTTCAGCTTGTAGAAGATTGTTTTTTACAGCGCTGTCTCCTCCTCAACCCTAAAAAGACTAAACTCCTGCTATTTACTCCTACACAAAAGTCCACCCCATTTCACTTCTCTATAAAATTCAGAAATGGCACAGTCATATCTCCAGACACAACAACCAAACTCTTAGGGGTAAGTATTGACCACAACTTTAACTACGATACTCGTATCAATACCACAATACAATCGGTAAACCGAAAGCTAGGCTCCCTCTACAAAATTAAGCCCTTCCTCACTCCTACAGCCAGAACTACTATTGCCCACACCCACCTCATCTCTACTCTCTTCTATATGTCTCCTATATACACAAATCTATCAAAAACTAACCTGAACAAGCTGTCAAACTCAGTATAGCCAGATTTGCTACCGGCTCCCCATTTAGAACCCACACTGCCTAAATTTAAACCAACTTGGTTGGCTGGAACTACACAATCAGTTCTTATTTTAGCAACTAATTATTTCCCATAAAATCCTTTATTATCCAGAGAAAACACCAATTCTTACAAATCTTATCAGTCCATACAAAAATCTTTCCAATCTATGCTCAGCTAATAAACTACTATTATCCACACATAAACCCAATAATAAAGCAGAAGTTCCCCTTTTCCCTAATACTGTGGGTAAAAGCTGGAACCTACTGCCTGGTGACCTCACTTGTTTCTCCTCTACTTTACTTTTCAAAAAGAAACTTAAATGTTATCTTACTAGCCACTGGCTCTGTCCCTGTACCAACCCTGACTAATACTTTCTCCTCCTGTTTTCAACATCAATAATTTTTCCTAAGCTATTCCATCTTACATTATTGTCACTTCTAAGGTTACTACCTCTAAGTGGGACTAAGCATACCCAAGATAGACTTAACAGACATCCTACCTGCTTCTGGTAGGGGGTAACTTCCCCTTTACTAATCTCTCCCATTCCTGATTTTTTTCTCTTCTATAACTAGTCTCTTTTCCCATTCCTTACTAATGACTTTGTTGTTCTGGGAATCTCCCTCTTCCTTCTATTACTTTCCCACAGTGTAAAAAACAAAACCCTTAATAGTGAAAATAGGGGAAGGGGTATTTTATCTGTATTTATCTTAACTGAACTTTAATCTATCTGTAAATGAACTTTAATGTTTTGTACTGTATTTCATCTTAACTGAACTTTAATGTTTTGTAACTGTTATTGTATTTTTAATCTTAAAATTTTGTAATTTTAAATATTTTTAATCTTGTCTGATCCTTGTGGAGCTTTTCTCCCCGGGCCTCTACTGAAAATGGACATATATCCAGCTGGACTAGCCCGGTCAACAAATGTAAAATAATAATAAATAATAAATAAATAACTGCCAGGGCTGTCAGCACACACATTCATGATAATCCCCTGAGAATTGCACATGATCTGGCAGTTGAAGGAGCGGCACCCCTTGTGGTTGAAGTAGATTCTACTCTCCTCACTGAGTGGAGCCTTGATGTGTACATGAGTGCAATCTATGGCATCCAGTACTCAGGATAGTGTGCTACATGGTAGAAGTGATGCATATTGCTGGCCCTCACCTTACGGGTGAGGGGAAAAGAAATGTGCTCACTGGCATGTGGTAGCATGGCATCCAGTAACTGTTGGAGTACCCTGAATGCTGATGCCTAAGAGCCCCCATCATGTCCCCGGTTGGTCTTTGAAAAGTACCTGTATCTAGTATCCTAAGGATTATACATACCTTTGTTTCCACTGGGATAGGGTTCCCCTCTGTTGGCTCTGGGTCTAAGTTGAGGGAGGCAGAGCTGAGTGACTTCTTATAGTATGTCCCTGTCCACCCTGTAGTGCTCTACACTCTCCAGCTCATGTAGCTCCTGGAAGGTTACCCTGGGCCTGAACACTCTTTTCCTTCTCTGCCCAGGCCTATTGTCAGTAGCAGCAGCATCAGCATTGACTTCAGCATCTAGCACATACAGATGTAGCAGACCAGCAGCAGCCTCTAGCATTGTGTCAATTAAAATTCCCAAGTCTATAGTCCAATGGTGCAGAGTATGGGGGAGAAATCAGAATGTAGGGCATTTGCATACCTTATAGTACTCTACTGTAGGTACTGACTGCGTGATTGGCTAACTATGATGCATTTCACCTGCCTAGTATATCATTAACATCATTTAATGGCCCTAGTTTAAGTTAAACAGGTTTCAACACTAATTAGTACGTCATTGGCTTTTACATACACTCAGTACTGCAGTGCACCACGCAAACATGCTCCCCATAGGTAAACAAAGCTTAGCAGTCAGAGTACCCCCCCCCAGAAGGACATGCCCAGCATGGCAGTACACCGGGCAAACACGTGGAAACACCCGTCCCTTAGCTAAACAAAGCTGAGAAGTTAGTGCACATACCCCCTGCATGGATACACTCAGCATGGTGGCGTGCCGTGCAAACAGCCGCAGCCAAGCTGAAATAAGCTTAGAAGTCATTGGATACACTCTCCCCTGATGTCAGCTACCTTCTCTGTAAACACCAAAATAGGTCTCTCCCTACATCCCTTTATGCTATTCAGTAACTCCACCTCATTTGCATAGGGATCCATGCTCACAGCCTGGAAACTACATGCTTCATAGCCCTACTATGTTAGCAACAGCACCAGTGCACCATTGTAGATACTCCATGCAGGGTCCTATAATACATTTCTGTCTCATAATATTAGTTTTGTTTTTTCAAATTTTTTTTTTAATTTCTTTTTTATAAGTATGTTTGCGCACTGTGGCGGGTCATGCAAACAAGCTCAGATTATTAAAAAAAAATAATTTAATTTATCTCCTTAATTTTTCAAACATACAGAGGATAGTTTCACTCATATCTGTATGTGGTATGCCATTTCTGTCCAGCTGTCTACATTTGTACAGGCCAGTTTGTCTGTCTACATTCCTGTACATGGAATTTTTTTGTGTAAACTACAGACACTGACATGGGGTCTGACAAGCTGCCTATCTGTTAGCTGGATCACTCTAGCTGACTCATTTGCATGAGATTCACCTGCTTATGAAGTGATTTGCATGCCACAGAACTTTCCATGCTGTTGTATGCAAAAGCACCACCCAGCAGTGCTTACTGAATCTAAAGCCTGCTTACTTTCTTGTAGGCAGTGCAGCACGATGCCTACATGATAAAAAAGACCATGTAAGATTTATTACATTCTGCCCAGTAACTATTACGTCTGTAATATTTTGAAAATTTACAATATCTCAGCAACCACTCAAGTTACACACATACTGTCAGCAGCATTTTATTCATCAAGCTGAGAGCTTTCATGTGAAGCTAAGGAGTTATGTCTGTGTTACTTGGTTATTGAGATATTTAGAAAAATGTGAAAATTATATCTATATACATTTGTATCATAAAAACATCAATAAATATCTATTTGCCTGCACTAGACAGAGGTCAAATATTAATGCAGTTGAGTTTGCCATTGTGTAAGCTTTAAGATGAACTATTTTAAAACCTTGTACATAGCATGGTTTTGGAATTATTTATGCAAACATGACCAAGCAATACTTGACACCTAGAGGCATCAGTAGGAGTTAACTGCAGCTGTACCTGGAGACATCACTAGGATGTAATGACGTAATTGTGATTCATTGAAGTGATATATATATATATATATATATATATATATATATATATATATATATATATATATATATATATATATATATATTAAAAATATACTAGATGGAGGTTGGCATACCGGACCAGAGGGTGGTTGACACAATGGTTAAGCTATTTGCCTTACAGATACAAGGTGCAGTGTTTCATTCTCACATGGGTTAATTGGCTAGGCTTAAAATAGCCCACAGGGGCAGTTAGCCTAGTACTAATCTATGAACCTATATATATATATATATATATATATATATATATATATATATATATATGTATGTATATATACATATATATATGTATATACACATTTATATATATATATGTAAGTGGTATGTTAATGTTTTTTTTTTTGTTCAGAAACAGTAGTCAAAGCTTGTTTCCAGCTTGCTTCAACTAGATACACATTACAATTTACTAACTTAGTCCAATAAATACAAGATAGTAACAGCAGGGTCAATTGTTTCATTTGCAGATAGCCCGAGTACCCAATGATTCCAATAGTATCTGATTTGACTCTGTCAGTATTAATAATAAAATAATACCTTAACTGCAATCCAGGGATGAGAAAAGTCTGCTGAAGCAAGAAAAAATGTGAGAATCAATCCTGCTTGCAATTTCAGTTAGCCTCTGGTCTCCACTCATGTGGCTTTTGTCTGCAGATCACTTTTGGCAGTATGGTATGATTATTTTTAGTGTTGAATTAACATAACAACTAAAAATCTGCATTCAGTCACTATACTGCCAAAATGGTAGAACTGAGAGGTAAGCTGCCAAGCTGCTGAAACAGTTAATGTGGCTAAAGGTCACTTTGCTCTCTGCTAAATCCGTCACTAAATAGTTGCATATTAACATCATTGATGTGTGAGATTCAGACATGTTATATTAAAGTTCAAATTTGTTGAGGCAATGGCTATATGTGGTTTCCCCCCAAAAAATAAATAAATAAATAGACAAAAACTCATATTCCCAACGGGTGCTGGCTGGAGTGAATCAGCTGTTGTACAGTATAAACCTGTTGGGGCTGCAGTGGTTTTACAGTACTCTTATATTTTGACTGCATTTCTAAAGTTCTGCTAAAAATGTTTCTCTGCAGGTTCTTCTTCTCAAGCACATGGGAGATTCATTTATTTTTATTTATTTGTTGACTTTGTTTACCAGGAGAGTCCAACTAGGTAATAAAGCTAAAACTGAACGGGCTGACTAACACTGCTCAGAGATAAAGTAAAAAAACTTTAATGAATTGGTAAGTGCTTTCACACCTACTTGGACTTCATTAGACCATAAAAACACAATAAGTCACAAGCATATATATATATTTCAAACCTCTAATTGCAAAGCAACAGCTAATAAATCAATGGAACAAATCACGTGACTTCAGTTACATTTTTAAAGTTATAACATCATTTAAACCGGATCTTTTATCAGTCTGCATGGTGATAATCTATCTCAATTCAGCATATTCTGTTCTCTTGATAAAATCTTCACCTCTCAAATCATTTGTCATAAGCTGTAACACTAAAAATCTAAAAAAGTGTGAATTTCCATATAAATGAACATACTTCTCTAATGCATTAGAAATCTTATGTCTGTGTATGTCATACACATGCTCTAGAATACGTTCTTTTAATGAATGATTCATTGTACCTATGTAAAAACATGAGCAAATTGTGCAGAAAGCCAAATAAACTAAATCTGTGCTATTACAATCCGCAAATATCGGTATATAGCAAACCCCCTGTGAATAAAGTGCTGAATAGAGCTTATATATTTATATTAATTGCAAAAATTGCAGGGAAAATCACCTGTACATTTTGAAGTTGCTAAAGTAATCTTGCTTTTTTTATAGCAAAGTTGTTGCTTTAATGATGTTTTATTTTTAAAACAAAATTTTGGTTGAGCACTTACAGTTCACTTTAGGGCATCATCAAAATTCTTTGAAAGAACTTGAAAATAAGTTATATAATTTCAAACAATTTCAGTGGCAATGGTTTCATCTAGAGGCTTGTTTATATTTCAAAATTAGAACTACAAGGCTGTGTGTTTATAAAATGCCTATGTATGGCTGCGGGGGTGGGGTGGGGTTGTAGTCGAATCTGTCAGCCATTAGATTTTCAATATCTAAATGACAACAAATAGGGGATGCAGTTCATATAACATTTGATTTGTAGCATATTTCCTTTTTGGACATATTGGTTTCTAAAAATAGTAATGGTTCTTTATCTACTACAGTATTTAGAAACAATTTCCAGTTCAATACCCTTTATATGCCATTAGCTTCCATCCCAGACATATTATTAAAAACATACCAAAGTCACAATTTTTGATAGTTTGCAGATTATGCTGTTCTCAGGAGGAATTGATAAAACAAGAATCAGGCATCTATAAAAGAATGTGTGACAGAGGATATAAATATGGTGACATAAGTGCTGTACAGAATTGTTAAGGTATGTCACCAAAAATGTCCAAGATGAGAAAATATGTCGAATAACAACTCTTGGCAGCAATATTTCTTCTTTCAGGGGTTTGATAAACAAATATGGGATATGTTACTATCAGACAAGCTACCTGAAATAGTTCCCCCATGATGCTTATTCTTATATAGATGAGACAAAACAATAGGTAATCACTTTAGCCATTATAAAAAGGTTTTCAGGTCTGATATTGGAACATAACTGATAATGAAAGGCAAATCATTGTTGGGCTGTCAACCTTGCGGACACTGTTCTGCATGTCATAGGGTTATAAAAACTAAGCAATTTACATCTTGTAACATTGCACATGTTTTTATATGTATAGTTTTAGCATCTGCAGTTCAGAATGGTTAATCTGACTAATGACATGTACTTGTTCTTCTTTTTATACTGGCCAAACCTCAAGACAATTTAAAACTTGTATCTTTGAGCATTTAAGTGAAATCAGAAATCCCAGGGTTTCCAATGCCTTATATAAACATACATTCAAAAATCTTAATGCTAAGTTTTGTTTCATTGCAATCAATAGAATTTGTTTTCATTAACACAATACAATTGGATGACATGAGATATTGAATAATAAAGAATGTACCTAGATAATTAGATCATGGCACTTTTTTCTTCCAGGTTTAAAGATGTTTTATAAATTATTGAAATGGAGGTGGAGCACAGTCAATTGAATTTACTATTTAAATTTGCCATGTGATGTTTTCTCACTTTTACACACTGAAGAAGGTAATGTTTTGCCAAAACCAATCTGTGGTTTTCACAATAAACTGCATACTTGCTGATACAGTGAGCTGGCCATTTGTTCTTTTAAGTTTGTATTTTCTCCTTGTGCCTTGCTGTATTTGCATGGGATTTTGTCTTTTGACTTTTCTGTATCTCCTAACTCTGTGTAAGTAGTTTCATTTACAATTAGTTCTCCTCATTGTTGTTTGCTGCCTTTGAGGTTTTGGATAGAGCTAGAGAAAGCTTTGTGGTTGTTCTTTGCCTGGGGGATTATCTTTACCTCAAATCTGACTTTAGTAGACTTAATTTGTTCTATTAGTTGTTTGTTTAGACTAATGAGCATATTTTTATCATGCTGGACATAGCATTTCTTAATTTTGGCAACGATTTTTTTTTCTTTTGTCGGCATTTTATGTTTGGATTCCACCAAGGTGGTTTGTTTTTTGAGTTAGTTCAGGGCTTATTTCTGGTAGGCACAGCTGTTTCTAAGCATTTATTGATATGATTGTAAAGGGTTTCTGTGAAAGATTCTACATAGGCACCTGTGTTCTCAGGGGTGGGGTGAGGGCTTGAAATGTTGACAGGTTATTGTTTAGTAGATGGAAGTTTGCATTAGAATAGTTCCTAAGTGTTATGACATTAACTGGAGTCACAGAACTGATTTTTAATATGAAGAGAACAGCTTTGTGGTGTGACATTATCAGATGGGATGCTACACATGGGGGGCTTCCATGCATGTGAGAATCAGGTCAGCTATGTTTTCATCCTCAGTTGGCATATGGGCTAGCTGCTCCAAGGTGTCTGTTTTTACAAGGACCAGGAATCTCTGAGTCTGTAAGTGTGGGATTGTGGTGTCTGTGTTTACAAAGATCAGGAATCTCCGGGCCTATAAGTGTGGTATTGTGTATGTATCCAAGTTATATTAATCCAGTCTTCCTCACTAGCAGGAAAGACAGAATAAAAACATACCTACCATTACCCAAAGATAATGGACTTATGCAAAGTACATGGCTCAGTACCTGGCACAACAGATTCAGAACTGGTTGCTATGGACACTGAGAATAGGAGTAATGGCCTCCTAACTTCAGTGGCAAAAAGACTGATGTTAACTCATCCTAACAATATATATTTAGCCCACCCTTAAATTCCCAATACTTCACTTCCTGTCAAGGAACTTATCACCTAAACAGAAACACTAGTCCCTGCACTAAACTCCCTCTTGTCCTAACTTCTGTAGGAATAGCTAAGGACATAGCCACCATCTCAATGCTTCCCTGGCAGAAGTTTAGGGATAGATTAGTTTGCACATCAAACTCCATTTCTGATAATGTTTGCATATGTCTAATTCTGTCTCCTAGATTTGTGAAGACCACCATCTCTTCCGCCAGGGTCTATATCACATAGTCAAAGTTATGTAACTTCGAACACCTAATGGTCGAACTATTATGTTCGAAGTTACATAACTTTGACTACCTAAAAAAAACACAATGGGCAACAAAATAAACTGTTGTAAGCAGGGGGGGGGAGCCCCCGACACCCACCACACTCCCTGTTACTTAAATATACCAACTTCGAGATCACACCACATTGAAGTGAATGGTAACCTCCTCCTATGGAGATTTAAATTTACATGCTCAAAATTTTACAATTTCAAACATATGGTCCTGACCATATGTTGTTTGAACTTGTAAAAGTTTGATGACATGATAGGAACCCCTTCCTTCATTGCCTTAGTTCCATAAGTGTTTCACCTACCACAAGATTGAATCACCAGCCATTAACATATTTTCTTGTATTAAGCTCAAATTTTTGTTTGCTTTCCTGTAGAATTTTTTTCCACTATCATAATTTCTTTCTTATTTATATTTTAATATTTTGAAATGGCAATTTCTACCATAGGTGCATTTTTTCATCTGCATTTTGTTATTCTATTACTGACATATTTATTGTTTCTTTGATGCTTGCTATGTTTTCTGCTCCCTGCATAATGCATTTGATTACCTTTTCCTTGCTAAAGTTGCTTTAATGGTTACTTTGTCACATTCGTTTGGCTGTTTAAGAGATTTTACCTACTGTGATTTGCCCCTGTGGTATACCTTTTCTTTTTTTTTCAAAACATTTTTATTTTGCTTTGTTAGTAAACATGAACAAATACACATTTCAACATACAATATATATATATATATATATATATATATATATATATATATATATATATTATATAACAACTATTTATACTATCTACAGTCAACCATGACAAACATTTGTCTTATCCATGAATACTTGTCAATATGTATCTAATAAATTTTCCAGTTTTTGCTGCGTTATTCTTTTATGTGTTACATTAGATGTTCTATAGCAAATGGTTTGCATTTCTTTTTTACATACAGATTTTGGTAATGTAATAAACTCAACAAACAAAAGACCCTCCATATTTTTCCAGTTCAATGTAATAATCTTTCTGGCAATCGCTAAAATTGCCCAAAGAATATATAACTGATATCTGAGGATCACACTAGTGATAGGTGCATTAAATAATATCAATAAACTAGTGATCTGACAATTATCAGACCACAAAGCTTTTGTGAAATGGCTAAAAGCTCTCCAATATTGTGCGAGAGTTTTACATTCAATGAACATATGAACCCAGTTGGCTTCCAGAAATTCAACACACCTCCAGCATTTACTTTCTTTACTTTTAGTTATGAGATCAATTTTGTGAGGGGTGTAGAAACTTCTATGAATACAGTTCTAGGTATATAATTTCCAATATAATGATGATGAAATTCCATATATTGATTTTAATAACCGTTTCTTATTTTCATTAGACAGCGGTTCACCATTAATCTTCATAGAGTAATTCCAAAATTCTGGGTCAAAATTAAGCAAATCTTCTCTTAAGATTTTATATATAGGTGATATGCTTAATTTATGTTCACTGTTTATTGAATTACACCATATAAATACTTGTATCAACCTTGGTATAGAATCAATTTCTAAATTAATTGATACTCTCACATTATTCTCAATAAATTGTCATAATGAATGAACACACAACCAATTATCTTGACAAATATCAAATCTGGCTAAAAGAGAGTTCATTGACTGGATGTTCTTTTTATCTATAAATTGGTGCCAGAATTTTAAGTCATTCTCTTTGAGGTTCCGCATTTTATTTATATTGAAGGAAGCTAAACAATCTGGTATATAAGCTATGGGAAATGTGAGGAAAATGTTTGTTTAAAACTATAATTGCTTTCTATCATGTTTTTAAAAATGTAAAATATTTGATTTATACCATATGAGAAATGGTCAAACCTCTTATTGCATAGGCAATATTCACGAAAAATCCAATACAATTTGTTGATTTCGAATGATTCCTTAAATTGTGTTTTCACATATTTAGTAGCAGTTATATGAATCTCATGTAGTTGTTTCCAACTAGAAGTATATGATGATGTAATCCAATGTAATATATTGATTATAACAGATTTGGAGTATAGTTCTTTATTAGGAAATCCAATACCATTACTGTTCCAGGCTCTAACATGCCATTTGTAAGCAATTCTTGGTTTTTGAAGAAACCAAAGAAATGTAAGTAACATGGAATCCAACTGTTTAAAATTTTTTTTAGGTGGAGGTAAAATCAGTGATTGTGTATAAAATAACATTTTGGGCAAGATAATCATTCTTATTAATGAGAGCCTGTTTTCATATTGAAAAATATTTTATTCCATTTTTTAGTTAAATCACTGATAATAGCTATTAGATTTGCATAATTTAATTTAATAGTCTCTTTCCATGTGTTCTTTATACTAATCTCTAAATAGTCTATCATATAATTTTCCTAATTAAATGTATCATACTTTAGTAGGTTTTTATTTATTTTATTATTGATTAATAATGTTTTTGTTTTATTTTGATTGAATTTAAGCCCTGTTTCCCAATTTTATTTATAGCATTTATAATATATTATAAAGAACCATCTATATCACTAGATGTTAATAAAATATCATCCACAAATAACTGGACTTTTGGACAATAATCCTCATTTACATAGAATCATTTTATGTTTAAGTCATTTCTAATATATGAAGCAAAATGTTCCACTGCTAAAGAAAATAATAGCGGGGACATTGGGCATCCTTGTCTAGTCCCTTCAAGGATTCTTAATGGAGATGATAAACACAAACCAATTTTCACATATGCCAGTGATTCATTATATATTTTCATTATTAGGTTAGTAAAATCTGAAGAAAAATTATACCCATCAAAAATTGTATGTAAATATGACCAACTAATGGAGTTGAATGTCTTATCTATATATAAACTAATAACATTTAGCTGCTTCTTAGTTTTGTTTGCAATATCTATTAGAGATAATAACTTAATAATAGTATCATGCACTTTCCTATGTAAGATAAATCCAGTTTGGTCATAATGTATTAAATTAGGTAATATATTCTTTAGTCTCTTGGCCAGGATGGACATAAAGATTTTATAATCTATGTTTAATAATGATATAGGCCTATAGGATGCACAAGATTTGGGGTCCTTGCCTTGTTTCAGAATGGGAGAAATTATTGAGTAATTCCAAGATGGGGGGATTATGATTATTAACTGTTGTTTAATCATAGAAAAAGCATTTAATAGCATCTTTATTATGTATTCTGGAAAAATCTTATATTTTTCTGGGATTACCCATTCAATCCTGGGGCTTTATTGTCCTTCAAACTTATGACTTGTTCTTTCACTTCTGCTAAAGTTATTTGTTTATTTAGTATGTTATTTTGTTGATTTGACATCTTAGTGTTTATATTTTCCTGTAGAAATGTATCTATTACATTATCTGTCTCTAAAGGTGAGCATATATCATTGATTGATCTATAATATGTTTTAAATGCTTCTAATATGGTTTACCTTCATAAATGCATTATGCACTCAGGGGAGTCCACTTTGTGCAAAAGGAGGTTTTCAAATTGGCAAAACTTCGAAAAAAAAGTGTCTGCGTGTGCAATGGGTGAATGCACATTGGCAATGGCTCATTGCAGATTCGACATTGTGGGTGCAGATTGCACTATAGTGGGGATCGGGAAACGATCCCTTTCCTCACTGTAGTGCGATCTCGGATTTAGTATATTAAAGTAGGGAGGCATGGGGGAGTGCAGGGGCCTTGCCCCCCCCTGCATTATGATGTGTCTTCGAAATTTTAGTTCAAAACCAGCAAATTAGCTGTTCAATTTGCTGATTTTCAAACTACTGAGAATGTCGAAGTTTAAAATTTGCGCATTTGGTTTGCCTAAATGCGTGATCAATATATTCATTTCTGACAATATGAAGGTAAACCTTCTAATAGACCCCTTAAATCAGTTGTTTTTTTTAACTGAGTTATTACTCTAATACTTATTGATATGGTTTTGTTTACTAATTTTTGGATTTGACAGCCAGTTTATGTAAATGTCTTGGGTTTACAAAATAAGACTGTAATTTTAATTTTTCTCTGTTTATAGTGATTTTATGATTTAATATTTCTAAATATTCTGATTTAATTTTGAAATTTCAATATGTACAGCTTTATTGTTTTACTTTAGGTTTAGTTTTAACTTATCTATTTTGGTTTGTAGTTCTAAAAGTTATTTAACCCATTCCTTTCTTTTTTGAAAGTACCTTGCTTTTACTCTACCATAAATGTAAATTTTTAATGCATCCCATAATATGATGTCTGTTACCTCACCATTATTTTTGATTTCAACAAATGTATCTATTTCTTTCAATATCCACTACTTAAAGCCTTTTAGTTTTGTTATATATGCTGGAATCCTTTGTAAAATTATCAAATCATCATTCTTCACAGTCAAATGAAAAAAAGGCATTGTGTTCAGAAAGTGGGCATGCCTATGTCAAAACATCACTTATTTTTGAGTAGATACTGTTTGAAACAAAAATCTTGTCAAAATTTGTTTTTGTGCCAAATCTGAAAGAATAGTGTGTGTAATGAAGTGAATTTTATGCTCTTAAATTATGTATGTCCCTAAATTTCATTGAGGCTATAAAATTATTTAACTTCTTAGCTTGTGATGTTAATTTAACTCTGCTGTTTCTGGAGGAATCTTTATCTGTTAATAAGCAATTGAAATCTCCTGCCAATATAATTTCCCACTTTGCATATAGTGTAATAAAATCCAAATATTTGTTGACATATTTATTTCCTAACCCAGGTATCCAATATGAATTTATTAACATGTAGCATTTCCTATTAATTTCCAGCACCACTAAACTTAACATTCCATCTTTATCTGAAAATGTGTTTATAATTTTAGGTATTGTGTAAGTGTTAGTCCATAATATAAGTGTGCCCCTTCTTTTACATTTAAAACAAGAATCAGCAAGTACTGTATAACCATTAAAGGAAGATTTTTGTAAATATTTCTTTAATAAATGTATTTCTTGCAAGAACATTATCTGAGCTTTATGCATTTTGATAAACTTAAGCAAACCATCTATTTTGATGTTATTGTTTAAGCAATTATCATTTAACAATAATCATTTATAAGTCATTATGCACTATATTTATGTTTAGAACATCTAAAACACATTTCATTTGCAATAACATGAAATATCTCATGAAATTTTTTATCATGGATGAATCAAACATGTTGACTAATGAACTCTGAAACCAATAACTATGTACACACACAGACATGAAACATAAAGTTCCAGGTTTAGTTAAAAAATTAACCAAACCACCCTTTAACCTCATCTTACACACCAATTACAAACACAAACAACTTCTGCTTTATTCATATAGCGAATATAAAAAGTTTACACACCCCTGTTAAAATGCCAGGTTTTTGTGATATAAAAAAATACCAGAATAAATAATTTCAAAACTTTTCACACCTTTAATGTGACATATAACCTGTACAATTTAATTTAAAAACAAAAATAAATCTGTTAGGGGAAAATATAAAAAAAAAAGAAAAGTGCAATACGTTGGTTGCATAAGTGTGCACACCCTTAAACTAATTCTTTGTTGTGTGTGCACACCCTTAAACTAATAATATGTTGATCACCTTTTGATTTAATTACAGCATTCAGTCTTCTTGGGTAGGAGTCTATCAGCATGGCACACCTTGACTTGTCAATGTTTGCCCACTCTTCCTTGCAAAAGCTCCCAAAAATCTATAAGATTGCAAGGGCATCTCTTGTGCACAGCACGCTTCAGGTCACCCCACAGATTTTCTATTGGATTTGGATCTGGGCTCTAGCTGGGCCATTCCAAAACTTTATTTTTCTTCTGGTGAAGTCATTATTTTGTTGATTTGGATGTAAGCTTGGGATCATTGTCATGTTGAAAGGTGAAATTCCCATTCATCTTCAGCTTTCTAGCAGATGCCTGAAGGTTTTGGGCCAAAAGTGACTGGTATTTGGAACTGTTCATAATTCTCTCCACCTTGATCTAAAGCCCCAGTTCCAGCTGAAGAAAAGCAACCCAAAGCATGATACTGCCACCACCATGCTTCACTGTGGGGATTGTGTTCTCTTGGTGATGCAAAGTGTTGTTTTTGTGCCAAATGTACCTTTTGGAATTGTGGCCAAAAAGTTCAACCTTGGTCTTATCAGACAGTAACACATATTCCCACATGCTTTTAGGAGACTTGATGTATTTTTTGCAAATTTTAGCCAGGCCTAGATGTTTTTCTGTGTAAGAAAAGGCTTCCATCTTGCAACCCTACCCCATAGTCCAGACATATGCAGAATATGGGAGATTGTTGTCACATGTAGTACGCAACCAGCATTTGCCAGAAATTCCTAGAGCTCTTCAGTGTTGCTGTAGGTCACTTGGCAGCCTCCCTGACCAGTTTTTGTCTTGTCTTTTCATCAGTTTTGGAGGGACGTCCAGGTCTTTGTAACGTCACTGTTGTCCCATATTTTCTCCACTTTTTGATGACTGTCTTCACTGTGTTCCATGGTATATCCAGTGCTGTGGAAATTTTTTTGTACCCTTCACCTGACTGATACCTTTCAGCAATGATATCCCTTTGATGATTTGTAAGCTCTCTGCAAACCATGGCTTTTGCTGTAGCAGGCAACTGAGTAAATGTCAGAAAAATCCTACTAGGACAGCTGAACTTTATTTGGGGTTAATCAGAGTCTCTTTAATTGATAGCAGGTGTGCAGCCAAGAAGACTGAATGCTGTAATCAAATCCAAAGGTGCTTCAACAAAGTATTAGTTTAAGGGTGTGCGCATACAACAAAGTATTAGTTTAAGGAAGTGCCCACTTATGCAACCAGCATATTGTATGTTTTTTATTTTTTATATTTTTCCCCTAACATATTTTCTTGTTTTTCAATTGAATTGTACAGGTTATAGGTCACATTAAAGGTGGGAAAAGTTTTGAAATGATTTATTGTGGTCTCATTATTTTATATCACAAAAACCTGGCATTTTAAGAGGGATGTGTAAACTTTTGTATATCCACTGTAGAATATGTAAACAATAAAATATTTTCAAAGTAACCCATTTAAACATGAACTTATAAAGTGCACTCTATAATCGCAGTGAAATCTTTTGTAATAATGTATATAAACAGTTCCACTATAGTGTACCATGTGTGGTTTACTTTACCAAATGATGTGAAATCCATTTTGTCATAAGACAAATGTATATATATACAGATTAGCAAATAATTTAATAAATACCAATCATAAACTAAGCATTTCTTTCAAACATTAAAAAACAGGATCCTTTTGTTAAAACTCCTCCTAATGATGATAGAAACAATTTTTATACAAAAATCCCTATGCAGTGTAATCCCAAAAGCATATTCAGTATATACACTGCAGTGTTACCCCACCCTTCACACACATGAATGTATTTACTTTAAGATATCATTTATTGATGGTATCACTGTATAACTATGTACCTCTAGTGGGTATATTTGTTATGTTAATTATAACCTTCTAATAATACCCTTATAGTGAGAAAAAAATATCTTTGTTCTACTAATAGTGTTTAAACAGTTTAAACCATATTATATGTGCTAACCATTATTTGTATTTATAGTTATCCATTACTTCTGTGTGTGTAGTCTTTCAAGAGTTTGAAATATTTCATCATAACTTGCATTGCGACTAACTTTGAAAGTAATGCATTTTATCCTATACTTTGACAAAACCTTCTACAAGAATTGACTGCTTACTCACGAATGCAGCAAAATAAATACTTGTATATAGCTTTACATTATAATTACTTCACATGCTGACTATTTATTTAATCATATTGCTGTTTAACATCATTAGAGAAAATTTTGTCTATAAATATCCTTACTTCCTACCCTGCTTCACTATTTCTAAACAACAATCATACATTAGCACATTAGCATTAAATTGCGATTTCCCCTTCTAAGCTAATACGATAAACACAGAATTAACTCTTTGTTTTTCATAAAATAAATTTTTGTAAGTAATCCATACCTTTATGAGCTTTAAAAAACAAAACATAGCTAAAATCAAGTTCTTTCTCTTCCAGCTTTCGCTTTCAGCTTCATTTCCATGTTTTGAGGTAGTGCATGAGTTCAAAGGTTGTGTGATGTCATTGTCTTGTGTTTCCTTACTTCTAGCTTCGCAATCTTGTTGATTGTACCTTGTACATGCTCGCACATGTTAAAAACAGTCACAGAAGCCAGAATGGGGGATCCAAGATGATCGCTGAGCAGTGAGCACACACTTTCTGCTGCTCCTACAACAGCCAAATATATCCGCTTATTAAAACCTACATCTGGTATCTAACTTCTCTACAAAAAGTTAATCTTGATCAACTAATGAACAAAGAGATGGAATTTAAGCTTATTTTTTTATCTAAACAGCATTTTACCTGGTTTTGTTTATTGCTTACCTCTTCAGATTCTGATTGAGTGGATACAGCCACATGGTGACAGGCCTCTCTCCTAATACTGAGTCCTTAAATAAAAAAGGGAGATTAAAAAAAATGAAATCAACTCAAATAGCAGTGGTCTCACTACATACAAAATTAAATTAACCAAAGATGACTACTCAGCAAGATTCTATGGAAACTCAAACAACTAAGACCAAATTATCTTCTATATTTTCACTGGAGATGGATATAACATCAAAAAGACAGAAAACTAACAGGAGTCTAACAAAGGGTCCTCAAAAAACAAAGTGGAACCATCATTTACAGTGGATGACATTAAATCAGCTCTGCAACTTCTTCAAAATGATATTAAAAGCTTCTCTGACAAGCTTAACACCTTTGGATCTAATCTAGACCAAATAAACACAAGACTGAACCTCACTGAAACTAAAACTGAAGTGAACTCAAGTAAAATACAAGATCTGCAAGCAAAATTAAGCCCAAATGACAAATCTTTCTGTGATTTGCAGCAAAAACTAATTGATTTAGAAGCACACAGTAGAAGAAATGATATTATAGTGCGTGGTATCCCAGAAAAGTTTGACCAACCTCAGCTATCGGTCATTCTAACAGAAATATTTGAAACAATTACTGAAAACAAAGCTTTCATTAAAGATATAGTAAATGAAAGAGCTCACAGGGCACTACACAGATCACAAGCTGAATCTATGCCTAGACACATTTATATCAGGTTACCAAATGCTACTCATGCAAATACAATTCTTATGGCTGCTAAACAAAAAAGCTCAAATTTATGGAGAGGGCACAAAATCACAGTTTCTCAAGACCTTCTACATAAAAGCTCAAAGGCAAGCTTTAGCTACTTTCTGCGTGTATTTAATCAAAAAGAAAACACGTTTCCAAATGAGGTACCCAACAACTCTTTCCTTCTACTACAATGACCAGAAGTTTCAAATACAAACAGTGGAAGATGCAAAAAAGCATTCATGAAAGCTTTCAACGAACTCCCTGGTCAGTAAAATAGATGAGAAATAACAAATATATCAAGAAACTAAGTGTTTGCATTTTAATTCTAAAATGCTTTAAATAATGAGTTCCATATAAGCTCTGGCTTATATGGAACAAAAACATGCTACAAATCTCTCTCTGACAGTTAAATTAATTAGAAACAAAATAATAACAGACTGCAACTTGACTGTAAAATCTCCTACTCTGGCCATCAAAACCTAAATCACAGAAATTCTTCCCTAACTAGTCTTCATTCCTCTAAAATCAAGATGCAATGACAATCAAACTACCTTTCTGGTCAGCAAACATCGATAAACAACAAAACAACTTACCTGGATTACTTTTAAAGGCTTCCTTTGCTTCTCAGCCATCTCAGAGTCACCTTCCATTCCTCTTGATGTGATGGAGCACAGGCCTGTTTGTTTTATGGTCATGGGGGATTCCTGTAACATTCCTGGGTCTAATCCTTGTACTATGAGCTTTCTAGCCCATCTCATCATTCCATTACCCAGCAGATCATCGGAAAAATTGGCGGCTGATGTCACTAGGTCAGGAGGTCACTAAAGGTGAAGCAAAGCATTACTGGGATTGTTTTGTCACCGATTCAATTGCAAATAAGCTATTATTTTTAAAACAGCATTTTCTGAAAACACCAGTGAACTAGTGGTTTCCAGTTGTTTAAAAATGTATTAAGCAAAGCTTTTTTATATGTTTTTACATACATAGTTACAAAGAACATTTCCACCCTAAATATGAGTGTTAGTGCCCCCCCCCCCCTTCCTAACTAATTTTTGGATAATTAACCTTTTCATGTATAAGGTGTTGGGAAGGAGTGATCCCAAAAAAAAAAAAAAAAATTCACTGCAGATGTTGCATTTTAATCTACTGAGGTGTAATATACCAGGTACCCTTGGACACCTGTTCTCTCATCCACCTCTATTAAATATGATATCAATTAAAACCCCCTCTGCTAAAAAAAAACAATAAAAATGTCTCATTCAGACAAATGGGGGATAATACATATTATGTTTGCAGTCTGTGTAGTCAAATGAAGTTACTTATATAACTGATGAGCTGACACACATGCACTCTTACACACATACACACTCACACTCAAACTTGCTCTTTCTATTAACTGCTCAGTAATGTATATAGCTGCATTTTTAACATAAGAAGTCTTGGACGTAATCTAATGTACTTTTTGTTCAAGTGTCTAAATACATAGGCATGTTTTACCCGCTCTTTCTCATATGAGATATCTTACAAAAATGTTATAAATGTTACATGTTTTTCCGATGGTGTGTTCTTCTGTCTGCTTAGCATATTACATTTACTGTTTTGTGTTATTCTCCTCTTTCCACTACACAATTCAGAGGGTTAAGAACAGTTATTTTAATTATAACAACTGTATAGGAATGTTTAGTAATGCAGGTATCTTACCTGATTTGATCCTAAGTGGAGGTAGCAGATTTAAAAGCCTAAGTAGATTACCGTTCTGATTTTTGAGGAAGGACACACATATTACCTAGACATACTTTGGACAGGTTGTATGGTTAAAGCAAAGGGGCAAGCATACATGTTTCCCACTCTATAGTTTAATATGGTTTAGCTTTTGACTAGTTAAAAATAATTTCCTGACTAGTGTTATAGAGTAGCTAACTTTTTATGTCATAATACTATGGTTGTGTAAAACAATGAGTTATTCCTATATTTATTTCTAGTGCTATGATGCACTCTTTGTTTTTTTTTAATTTCAGGTTTATTTAAATTATTCATGGAGCGGCATGAGGGTGGGCAGTCCAATGCTTACCGACAGTTGGAACATTTGGGTTATCAATGTTTTCTCCCTGCTGCTTTATAACTTTACTCTTTACTTAGAAAATAGTTTTAGACTATTACAGGGAGATTTTTGGGTAGGCGCTAGGTTTATGGTAGGGTACATGGATGCCATTCTATTTAAACTAACTTCTTCAATAACTAGGATATTAACTAGCATTAAGTTTAGCAACATTACAAGACTCATCACATCACCTTTCCCAATGCCACATGAACAACAATATTCTACACTTGAACTTTTAAGCTATAATGATTACAATAAATTATTGGAATATAAATGGTCTTCATGAAAATAAATAAAAGAAATTGATTATGCATGTAATTTACCAAGACAAAGCTAGCATTTTCTATCTACAAAAGACACACCTGACAAATGACCAATGGGATAACAATAGGAAATAAACTGGATAAGACAGATCGTATCAGCTGGCAATAGACTTTCATCAAAAGGCATTGCCAACATAATTATAAAAACCTTTCCTGGGGAAATCTTAACCTCTAAATCAGACGCCAGTGGTTGGTGGTGTCTCTTCACTTGTTCTTACCCCCATTTGAATAGCCCTTTACTATTTCTCAATATATACAGTCCATTTACAAAATAGCATCAATTTATATATGAAATCCACAATATATTACTACAATATTGAAACAAACCCAAGAACCGAAAAACAATAACTGAAAAATCCACGAAGGAATAAAACTCATCCAATTTAGCTTTATTGTGCAGAAAAACACACCGATGCTCCAAACACTGACCTAGGTTTCATCCCAAAGGACTTTTTCAGAGTGTTTGGAACCAACAAAACATTTATATTAACATAGTTAAGTTAATTAACCAATGCACTACTTAACCAGTTGTAATGAGATTGAATGACCTGCCCAACAATTCAGGCTAGAATCAAAACAACCAATATAAAAATATTAAAAACTCTTGTGCGCTCTTTATAAACTTACAAATGAACTATATAAAATACCAAACTATAAAATAATGTGTATTGAATAAGGGAAACATATATATATAGATTATATATGAAAAAGTAATGATTAATAATTTGAGATAAAAATAAATTTAAAAAATGCATTAGCAGTTGTACAAAGTAAATCCAATTACTAAAAATAAATAAATAAACATTGTTATAACTATTTATTGTTCCATTATATGTTTAAGCCTTAAATATGGTTTAATTGAAATAAATTAATTCAACCCAGGAGGATGATGGGCATTGAGTAAAATTTGCCACTTAAGTTCGCAAATATCTAAATGTTGATCAATAATCCTACCTTGTGGGTCTTTTGTCAACTGTTGTAACACACAAAATAAAAATTTATGGTCGCTATATGCCATCAAATGTCTAGCTAAAGCATTGGTGGGCTTATTATGTTTAATGTCCAAAAGATGTTCTTTTATCCTATCCTTGAACTTTCTACACGTCTTGCCCACATAAAAGGCCATACATGATTGACATTTCGCCAAATAAACAATATTTGGGGTAAGACAGTTAAAGTGACCATTAATAGTTATATAAATATTATTAACCATTATTTTATTCGAAGTTGGTAATATATGAACACAAGTTGAGCATCTGCCACATTTGAAATTGCCCTTACTTTTATTTGTATTACTAACCCTAGCAGAACTACCTTTCTCCAACATTTCTTTAAAGGTCTTATCTTTCCTAAAAATAAACTTTGGTTTTCGTGTAGTAAAACCAAAAAATTCTTTCAGTCTTGTTAGGGAAGTCCAATATTTCTCAATAATCTTAATAATGTAATCAGTGTCTGCATTAAAAGTAAGGACAAATAAAAGATGGCCTTTACCTATATCCTGTTGCCTAATATAGTTTTAATTAAACAGGTCTTCTGTACTCCTAAGAATTGATTGAATGTGTCCACTAACTCTTTTTGATTGTATTTCCTTCTTCACCTCGTCACACATAATTTGAGGATACCCCCTATTTAAAAAGAGATTCGACATAAAATTCAATTCACCTTCAAAATCAGAATCGTCGCTAACCATACGTGCTGCCCTTATCATTTGGCCTTTAATAATGGCCAAATGATAAGGGCAGCACGTATGGTTAGCGACGATTCTGATTTTGAAGGTGAATTGAATTTTATGTCGAATCTCTTTTTAAATAGGGGGTATCCTCAAATTATGTGTGACGAGGTTAAG
The DNA here is from genome assembly GCF_019279795.1 of Protopterus annectens. NCBI lineage: Eukaryota > Metazoa > Chordata > Ceratodontiformes > Protopteridae > Protopterus > Protopterus annectens. The sequence goes on from NC_056733.1 coordinate 1,377,262,356, forward strand.
AAGGAAATACAATCAAAAAGAGTTAGTGGACACATTCAATCAATTCTTAGGAGTACAGAAGACCTGTTTAATTACAACTATATTAGGCAACAGGATATAGGTAAAGGCCATCTTTTATTTGTCCTTACTTTTAATGCAGACACTGATTACATTATTAAGATTATTGAGAAATATTGGACTTCCCTAACAAGACTGAAAGAATTTTTTGGTTTTACTACACGAAAACCAAAGTTTATTTTTAGGAAAGATAAGACCTTTAAAGAAATGTTGGAGAAAGGTAGTTCTGCTAGGGTTAGTAATACAAATAAAAGTAAGGGCAATTTCAAATGTGGCAGATGCTCAACTTGTGTTCATATATTACCAACTTCGAATAAAATAATGGTTAATAATATTTATATAACTATTAATGGTCACTTTAACTGTCTTACCCCAAATATTGTTTATTTGGTGAAATGTCAATCATGTATGGCCTTTTATGTGGGCAAGACATGTAGAACGTTCAAGGATAGGATAAAAGAACATCTTTTGGACATTAAACATAACAAGCCCACCAATGCTTTAGCTAGACATTTGATGGCATATAGCGACCATAAATTTTTATTTTGTGTGTTACAACAGTTGACAAAAGACCCACAAGGTAGGATTATTGATCAACATTTAGATATTTGCGAACTTAAGTGGCAAATTTTACTCAATGCCCATCATCCTCTTGGGTTGAATGAATTTATTTCAATTAAACCATATTTAAGGCTTAAACATATAATGGGACAATAAATAATTATAACAATGTTTATTTATTTATTTTTAGTAATTGGATTTACTTTGTACAACTGCTAATGCATTTTTTAAATTTATTTTCATCTCAAATTATTAATCATTACTTTTTCATATATAATCTATATATATATGTTTCCCTTATTCAATACACATTATTTTATAGTTTGGTATTTTATATAGTTCATTTGTAAGTTTATAAAGAGCGCACAAGAGTTTTTAATATTTTTATATTGGTTGTTTTGATTCTAGCCTTAATTTTTGGGCGGGTCATTCAATCTCATTACAACTGGTTAAGTAGTGCATTGGTTAATTAACTTAACTATGTTAATATAAATGTTTTGTTGGTTCCAAACACTCTGAAGAAGTCCTTTGGGACGAAACCTTGGTCAGTGTTTGGAGCATCGGTGTGTTTTTCTGCACAATAAAGCTAAATTGGATGAGTTTTATTCCTTTGTGGATTTTTCAGATATTACTACAATATACCAACCATTACTTCATTTTAGGAGGTGACTGGAATGTACTTATTGATCCCTTAAACGATAGCTCAAACAAAAGTAGGAAACAACCCTCCAACTAACTGCATCTATACAAGACATGATAAATAATTTCAATTTAAAAGGCCCATTCCTAATATTTGATCATGCTAGAGTAGCCAACAAATATACTTACTTCTCAGCATCACATAAAGTCTGGTCCAGAATTGACTTTTTTCCTAATTTCAGACATTTTCTTAAAATCCACAACTTTGTCCTTGAGGCAAGAGCTATTTCAGATCACTCTAATATATCTCTAAGTATCGATCCAACACACCATAGTAACTGCAATGGAAGTAGACCCACCTGGGCACTAAATATCAATATCCTAAAAACAGATGATGTTACAAATGAAATAAACCAATATCTTAAGCAATTTGAGCTTGAATCCTCTACATCTTCCATCCCTTTTTATGTTCAATAGGCTGCCACCAAAACTGTTATTAGGGGGATCCTTATCCAAAAAGCGTCCTTACATAAAAAAGGGAAGAAGTTATATTACTGACCTCATCAAAGAGTATACAGAAATTGATCTACAACTCCAAAACAAATACTCTGTGGACCCAGAGAATAAACAACATGAGACTCAAAAAAAAAAAAAAAAAAATATATATATATATATATATATATATATATATATATATATACATTCCACCAACAAAACCAATCTTTGGCTGAACTAAGACTAATGTATAGATACTCAGAATGGGCACAAATCCCTTCCAAAACACTAGCCAAACTAATAAACATCAAAGATGGCACCAACTTTATATCAGAAATAAACTACAAAAGAAAAACTATACAGTAACTCTGACATTATAAACTCCTCCACAGAAATTTGTAGATAAATGTATCACCCTCAAAAACAAACTCCCAATGATATCTATAAAAAAATCCTAGACAACTTAACCTTTCCCCAATTAAACCACACACAATATAACCTATTAACTAGTTTTATCTCACTAAATGAAATAAAATTAGCAATCAAAAAGCTTAAACCCAACAAAGCGCCAGGGCCGGCCGGGTTTACAGGATATTTCTACCAAACTCTTAGCAATCAACTTATTAGAATTCTTCTTAATCTATACAACTATATCATTCTTAAGGGGATCACTGATAAATATTTGAATAACTCTAAAACAATTCTTATCTTGAAACCTAATTCTGACAAATCCAGCCCTCTTAGCTACAGACCAATTGCCCTTATTAATTTAGACATTACAATTCTGATGTCTAATCTGACAAGTAGAATGCAGAAGGTCCTGTCTTCAGTCATCTCCCCTGAGCAACTAGGTTTCTTAAAATATAGACAACATTGTGATAATACCCTCACTCTAGACACGATAATGTTATTACTAAAAAATGGCAAACACCCGAGATATGCACGTACGCTGGATGCTACCAAAGCTTTTGCCAGTGTAGACCTGAACTTTTTCTTTTTGACCATGCAATACTTCAACTTCCCTGAATTTATCATAAATACAATTAAAATGCTATACAACAATGCTACTACCTCACTATTCATAAATAAATCAATGTCTCATGCTATCAGAATTACTAATGGAACTAGGCAGGGTTGCCCCCTTTCACCTTACCTTTTTAATATTTATATAGAACCCCTCCTACTACTTATTAACCAAAAACGTATCACCACATTCCAAGAGTTTCCAACATAGAATTATATTTACTTCGAGCTTTTGAATAGTGATCTTCACAAAATTCATAAATCAATAAGTTACTTTTCTACCACTGCTAATTGCAAACTAAATCCCTCCAAATCTTCTATTTTTCCATTAATTCCTAACAAACACCTAGAATCATATTTCCCCCTGTCTGACATACCAGTTAAATACACAATTAAGTACCTAGGAATAATTTTTATGCACACACATCAGGACTTAAAGCAAATTTACTAAAAATCTGGGAACAAATAAATCAAGACATATCCAGATGGAAAAACATCAATGTATCCTTACTGTCTAAAACTGCTATTTTTAAAATGAAAATTCTGCCTAGGATATTATTCCATCTAAACTCTTTAAATTTAACTATACCCAAAAAAATATTCAACTAAATGGAAAGTACCATCTCAAACTTCCTTTGGTTCCCTAAATCAACCAGAATCTCCTGCAAAAAACTCATGCTACCAAAAGAAAAAGGTGGACTGAGCCTCCCTGATTTTAATCTCTACTACAGCATAATAAATGCAAGCCACTTAATTCAAATCACAAGCTACGAACCAACTGTATGTACATGGACCTCAACCTGGGTCAAAATCTGGCATAGATTTCTACAATCCCTCAAATTAAACCCTAACTCTATCCCATATATAATGCTTGATAATAAACACACACCTAATATTCACCCTGCATTAAAAAAACAAAGTAAATATCTTTCAATCACTGTTACGAACTCTGAATTTACACGACACCCTCCATTTTCTCCAACCAGTACACCATAATCCAAATCTTAAATAAATAATAAAATGATAGATTTAACCAATTTTCCCCTAATTAACAATGCCACAGTATAGCAATTTCATCATCATTCAAACTTTACTGCTGTCAAAGGACAATTTAGGGCTCCAAGTAACTATGACCCCATGTTAAGACAAGTTAAATCTTTAATAAAACTAAAATGTGCAAACATCAAAGTGTATGAGCATGAAATAACCCTAATACAATCAATTATTAAAACCCTTTCCCGCAAGAACAACATGATTTCTCAAGCTTACAAGCTTTTTACTAACATCAAATACCAATCATCGATCCTTTACCCCAAATATTGGGATGACTTATATAAAGAAATCTCAACTAATTCCAAATATGATGCAAATTGCAGCACTTTAAATCTAACCCCTTTTAAAAATCTAATTTATACCCAGCTTATGATTAATAATAACTCATACTACACTCCAGCAGTCCTAAAGAAATTTGGGTATAACATAAATTGATCTAGTCCTTTCTGCTTCCTCCAGTATGCAGATATACTTCACATCTTCTGGAGTTTTAAAAATATATATAAACTTTGGTGCTTTCTCAGGATCATATTGGAAAAAATGGGTTAAGAGAAGACTACTTTCTCTTAGCAAACCACAATCCTGAATATAACTCCTAAATCCATAACAGGCATCCATAGACACATCCTAATTACAGTTTGTGCTCTTATCAAATATTTTATACCTAAAAACTGGCTAAACCCATCTTTAATCTCTTGGAATAATTTCCAAAAAATGGCAATTAAGTATGTGTCTTCACACAAACTCTGTTCTAATAGCAAAAAAAAAAGATTATTTCCAGAATTACTGGTGCAGTCTCTTTGATTTAATTGCAACACAGTAAAAATAGCCGACTCCAAGTCTGACTTCAAACCAGTGACGAGTCGAGTACCACAGGGTTTGGTCCTGGGTCCTCTCCTGTTCAATATCTACTTCTCTGAAGTGCAAGCCAACACAGAAGGTCTTTGGCTAACAAAGTTCACAGAAGACTGCAAACTGGGAGCCATAATAGAATCACCTAATGATGTAGACATTCTACAAAAGGGCCTCACAGAGACAGATGCTTGGTGTCAAAGTCATGGCCTCATGGCCACAAGCTCAATGCCAAGAAGTGCATTGTCATCCCCTTTGGGAAAAACTCAGTTCCCATGAACTACTACATAGGTGGTAGCTCACTAAACACTGAAAGTGTGATGAGAGACCTCGGGACACAGGTGGACAGTAGTCTCTCCTTTGATAACCGCATTGCCACAGTAGGCAGGAAATTCTTCTATGTGACACACCTTATCAGAAAAGGGTTCTCCTTTAGAAAAAAGGAGGTCATTGTTCCTCTCTATTCATCCCTCATCAGACCCATTATAGAGTACAATGCCCAGTTTGGCATGTGTCTCACAAGACACCTACAACAATTGGAAAGGCCACAGAAATACCTCACTAAGAGGATTACTGGCCTCAAACAGATGCCATACGCAGACCATCTCAAAAAACTCCAGCTCTACTCCATCGCATATCGCCTACTCAGAGGTGATCTCTGCCTAACATACAAAGCTATGTCAAACCCAGAGCTGTTGGACATGCTACACTTAAAGAAATCCCAATCTCTCTGAACCACATGCTCCAGGGACCTAATCCTTGTCACCACAATAAACAGAACATGCCAGAGGGATAGATTCCTGTCCCAGAGCCTTCCCATACTCCGGAAAAAACTACCATTCATGTCAAGCAAAGCTACTCATTAGCCCTCTTTAAGAAAAATCTTGATGACTGGATGGAAAATAGAAAATTCACCCTGGGGATCACTTCTGTGGCACTGCTTGACAGGGGTACAGGAAAATAATTTTCTTGGGTGGTGAAAGCCAGGGAACCTTTTTGGTTAGGCTTATATTGGTCCCAGGGCCGATAGCCTAGTACCTACCTATGAACCTAAATATCATACAATAGTCTTAAGTATAAATACAATTTATGAAGACCTCTCTACATCTAATTGTTAGTCATATAACATGCGAATAATGATTACACTATACTAATAAACATGCTTTTGTGATGTTCTTTGGTCCACTTAGGTATGGCATCCATGGTGTAAATAGTGCTAAATTAAAACTACACCTCCTTCTTCACATTGCACATAAATAAGCTTTACATATCTCTTCTCTCTTTTCTATTTTTCTCTTCTCCTATGGTTAACTAAGGATAAACATATCCTATCTTTTATCACATCAGATATTATAAGGGGGTCTAAATATTACATTTCATCTTTAATACATACCTTTTGTAGAAGTACGTTTGTATGTTTCTGGTATTAGTTTTTATTATTTGCTTTGCTGTGTTAAAATCCATATGTTTACTTACCCAGTTACTGTCTCTCTGCATAGCAAGATGCTGTTTCTGTATATACTGTGTTATACTTTATTGTTTTGTTTGGTTTATAAACCTTGTAAAACTCAATAAAAATTATATTTGAAAAAAAGAAGCCAGAATGAAGATTTTTCGATGAGAATTTCAATTTGTGAAGCTTTTCTTGAGCCTGTGAAAGAAAAAAACACTCAAGCAGCCTCCACAATACAAAATATGAACTGCCCATATTTAGTTATGTTATCAAAACAGTGTATCCCCTTCAAAGCATTAATTTACAGTCATATTACATTTTTAAATTATCTATTTGATTTAAACAAGTTAAATCAGTTAGTCAGCCTGGCAGCACCTTCTGTTACTTTTTTATGTATGGATATGCAGATTAGCAAATAGTTTAATAAATGCTAATCATAAATTGAGCATTTCTTTCAAACACCAAAAAAAAAAAGAAAAAAAAACAGAATCCAGTTTAGAAACAATTTTAATACAAAAAGCCGTATGCAGTGTAATCCCAAAAGCATATTCAGTATATACGGCAGTGTTACCCTACTATTTACACACATAAATATATTTACTTTAAGATATCATTTATTGCTGGTATCATTGTATAACTATGTACTTATAGTGGGTATATTTGTTATGTTAATTATAACCTCCTAATACCCTTATAATGAGACAAAAAGAAAAAAAAAAACATATCACTTTACCTTTACCTTGTTGAGGTTTCCTAGTAATAAACTAAATAATGGATCTTGCAGCAACATATTTACATTTAGTAGTGTCTTACTTATTTGTCCTTTAGTTTTTTATTTGCTCCTTCTTTGACAGTCCATCCATTCTTTGTTGCCTGTCTCTTCAAACTTTGTGAGGACCATTCCATATCTTCTATATCAGCCCGATTTTTCACCTTTTGGATAAAATCTAAGGCTTCTTGTAATGAACTGAAAATCTTCTCACCCTCTGGTAAAAATATTTTTATCCTGGCAGGAAAAAGTATTTGAGTCTTAATGTTAGCTTTGTTTAAGAGATTTAATTAGAGATACACAGTCTTTCCTTCTAGACATGACAGAAGAGGTGTAATCATTGTCAAAATAAATGACTTTTTCTCTTATCTTAATAGGAGAGTTTGTCCATGCAGACTTCAATACCAAGTCTTTATCCTGGGAGGACAAAAATCTAACAATGATGGATCCGGGGTTAGGAGACACTGTAGTTGATATTGGTTTTGCTAAAAACTGGTGAGCCCTTTCAATTCAAAAGGAATTCATTATGGTTTTCACTTTCTGCCAGTCTGCTATCCATATCTGTTACAGTTTTTCAATAGAAGATATTTGTTCAGAATGTTTTTTAATCATCTCATTTAGAATGTTCAGTTGCTTACTACAATCCTGATTTACAATGTCCATTTTGTTCTCAAGTTTGCCCATTTTTAGTGACAGTTCTTGGATATTTGATATTATAACTTGTAATTCCTTCTTCACCACAATCTCCTGATGCGAGTTCTTCAAGTTACTCATATTAGGATCTCTTTTAGAAAACTTCTTGACAGGAAAAAATTACAAAATCTTCTATTTCAGTACTAACTTTTGGAAAATAATAAAAGGCCTATATTAATGTATCTTCTAATATACTTTTGAATAGTTTTTTTCCAAAATTTGAGTTGAATTTCCTGTCAGAATAATATATTCTAAGCAGACCTAAAGTTCTGCGCTGCTAGCAGTCTGTCATCTTGGCCACACCCCCCGGTGTACCTTTTCTGATAGAATTCTTTTAAATGTCTGTGACATGGTTCTTCTCGTCACAGGTCCTACTTGATGCTTAATTTTCTTGTATTGCACATTGCTCCTTCCTAAGTTGTTGTGCCCTATCTGACTCATCTTCACTGTGATCAGTTTCTAACATAATTGAGTGGGACTGAACTTATTCTTACACATTAGGATGATGTTCTGCTACCACATCTGTGGCAAATAGTTTTAAAATCCTTTAAGTAGCTGGATTTGTAGCAGAATGTGATGTTATTCACTTATAAGTAGTCTTCATTAGTGAGTACTGTCCCCCACCTTATACATGGTTTCATACTACTCTTATTCAGAATGGACTCCGTCATTCTGATCATAACCATGTCCATTACTTTTCTACTTTAAGTATGTATATGTACTTCTCTCTCTCAACTGGACGGGAACCTGCATACTAAGGTATTACCTCCAAGTATACTGCCAATCTGGGTTTGGCATGAAGCTTTTGAAAATCATGTTTTGCCTCTAAAAACTTTCCAAGGAAGTGAGTATAATAAGAGTATAATAAGAGTATAATAATATTTGGTCTATAGAAGTATTGCTAACATGATATTTGGCTAGAATCCTTTATATTAAAGTGTTGCATCTGTTAATATCATGGGAAATCTGCAAGATAAGCTTTTGAAACTGTAAACAATGCTTCTCTGTGTATGTAGACCTGAAACGTGTCATATAATATTATTTTTTTTTTTGCCTTTAACTCTGGATTAATGTGATCTTGTAAGGCCACTGCAGGGTGGGAGGAGGTTATGCCACACTGCCTGTCAGCAGCATGACACTGAACCAGCACCCTCTAGCTGCTCAACAGTTTCAGATGTGCATCAGTTTGAGCCAAGGTGTGGCTAAGGCAGTTTGGTAGACCAGTAAATGAGGAAAGAAGATGTTCACAGTTGATGAAAGGATTATCAAAAAAAAAAAAAGACTGCCTCCAAATGAAGCAGGATGAAGTTATTATTTACTTCAACCACTTTTCCAATCTCCAGTAAGGGAAAGGACCTTAAGTAGACTGGGTCCAGCTTGCTGGAATCAACTAAATACTCAAGTTAAAGACACAATAAATTGGCTAAGTCTGAGTCTAAACACATGTACATGCATGAACGATAATGGCTAGGCAATTTATTCACTGTGATTTGCCTTCTGAATTAGACACACCATGGAGGGCATTATTGCACTTAGAGAATGGAGTCTCTGTAAAACTACTGTGTTTTACTTGCTTATTTATTTTTAAGTACTATATTATTTTGTATATATTTATAATGTAAAATAGTTTGTCTGCCTAATATTTTAAACTTGTTGTAGCATATGTTAATGGTGTTGGAGGAAGTGTTTTACATCAAACATATATAAAAATAATGTAGTGTTTAAAAAATAATAAGCAAGTGAAACAAGAATTTTACACACAGCCCATTCTCTCTCCCATACACACATACACAGTCAAGTCTGCTTTCACACACATATATGTACATACACAATCTCCTCTGCTTTCATACACACATTCACTCACACAAGAACAGTCTCTCTTACAGTCTCCATTCAGTCACACATTACTCTCGCTTTCTCTCTCATTCTCTGGACCTCTCACAACATACACACGCACACACACACACACACACACACACACACACACACACACACACACACACACACACACACACACACACACACGCACACACACACACACACACACACATGCACACACAGTCTCTCTGCTTTTATGCACACATTCACTCAGACATGCATGCATACATAAACATAAACACACACTTTTCTGTTTAGCTCAGTAGATCACTAACTGTCTCTCTCTCTCTTAATCTCATACCTGCATACACTCTCACATACATGATTTATTTTATTTTTTTTTATTTTTTTATTTTACACTCCCTAAACGGACATCCGCAGTGGTGCAGCGGTAGCGTTGTTGCCTCACAGAAAGAGGTTCTCCTGTTCGATTCTTGGCTGGAGTGCAGTGAGTGCCTTCTGTGTGGAGTCTGCATGTCCTCCCCACAGTTGGGTGGGCATTTGAAAGGCATGCATAAATGGGCATGCCTCCATTGAAAGTTAAACACTGAGCTGGCACCTCGGCATTCGTGAAAATCTACTGCCAATCATTAGTGGACCGGAGCTCCTCTGTGGCGACCCCTAACCTTGAAAAGTCGAAAGAACAACAACACTCGCTAAACAGCAAAAGCACTGCTTAGCAAGTGCAAAGTAATGGCTCGCTCACAATCACTTTCACTGACATGCATGCATACACTCACACAGACATAAAGACACACACATACACACACACACACTTTCTTGTCTTCTTTTTTTTCACATTTTTCATAGGTTCATAGGTTAGTACTAAGCTAACTGCCCTTGCGAGCCATTTTTAGCCTAGCCAATTATCCCTTGTGGGAACTCAAACCCTGCACCATGTGTTTGTAAGGCAAACACCTTAACCATTAGGCCACCCTCCCAACCCTCTCAACCCTTTCACTCATTAAACAGCAAAAGCGCTGTTTTGCAAGCGTAAAATAATGGCGTCTATTCTGTTTTCTCAGTCTGAGTTCCATAGTGGCTTGATATGCTACCGTGAAGTGGCAGACATGTTTTTCAGCAGCATTACTTGTACATTAACATCTTGCTGGAGAATGCTCGTTCTGCAATCATGGTACCGATGTACAGTTTGCCCATTGTCTATGTGATAATAATGACTACAGCTACACCAGCTATGTTCCAAAAGGTTTGTGACTCTTGAATGTGTATTATGTAATAATGTGTCAGTAAGTGTTTGTATTCCTCAACATGGTTAAGTTAGTAATGTAACTGTAGGTATTCCTAATGGCTAGATTTTTTTATTTCACTTATGTCTTACTGTCATTGGCCTTTCCTACATCTAACTGTACACCTCTTGAAATTATTGTATATAATTATGCAAATTTGTATTTCCCAGTCTTTAACAGTTCTAATTAATCCTTGTTTTGCTGTACTCATTGAGCCTAGGTTGTGGATGAAAAATATCATGTGAAAAGCTCAGAAGTTATCAAGCAGCAACTAAAGAAATAAATAAAAACGAAGAAATAAATACATGTATCAGTAAATACATTTAAAGGATGCAAACAAGTCTCCATTGTAAACGGTATCTGTTGGACTGACACTGTCAAAATCTAAGCGTTTGTAAAATAATTTTATAAGCTAATAGGTTGTTGCTAGCCAAGCAGTTGAGACCACTGAAGATCCGAGTTCATTTTCTCCATTGCCACAGAGCACTGTCTGGTTAAGTGAGCTGTTTAGTCATGCATCAAGCAAATGAAGTCTGAGGGAATCAAACCCAAAATTATGAGAAAAAGCTCATCAGTCCATAGCCTTAATCTTGTACATATAAGAAAAAGCTCAGCAGTTCATATCCTTAATCTTATACATGAAACTGCTCTCAAAGAGGGCCATGATAAGCTGTGCTTCTGTTATGAACTTGAAACAGAATAAACAATCTATGTAAAGATGATTCCTTAGACTGACCAACACAAAGGCAAGCACATATACAGATAAACAGCTAGCTATAGTGATAGATTTTCTTATTGATAAACTACATATAAAAAGATAAATTTTACAATTGGAGAATTTACAAGCTGTCTAATAAAAAAATGCCTTCTCTTAGTGATAGCTTGTTAGCTGTCAGATTTTTACTATGTTTCATTTTGACATTTGTTTGGAAAACATTAATATCTGTGTAGTTAACGTACTTATGATTTTTAAAAAGGTTTCCCATACACCAGTGTTTTATACTTTTCATGCCTTCAGACAAAATAGCAGAGGTGGTATAGCTTCAATATTGTTCAAGGAACATACTGCCACCAGGGAGATTACTAAGGACTCACACACTAAACTAAACTAATTATTAACTAATAGCTTACTACTGGGCACTGTCTTTCTCCCATGATGATCACGTAGCATTTCTCAGTGTTCTAAATTACCTGCCTATTAGTAAAAACTCCATTATTTCGGTTGATTTTAACTAGCCTTCATTAAATTTGGATGCCTCTGCCTCCATTGCATGTCATCGCCAAAAATTCCTAGACTTAATAAACAAACAAAAATAATATTTTGCATGACTTTAACTCCCCTTCAATAAATTGATATACCCATATCTCCAATGTAGTACTTCCTCAAAAATTCTTAAGACTTAACAAAAGTTCTCTTGAGGAGTTGGTAAATAAAGCTGTTAGAGTACACAACATTTTTGATGTGATTCATACAAGTATGGCTGCCTCATTCACTATTCTTTTAGCACATCATTCCCTAATTAAGTCAGACTACAGACATGTGACCTTCCCTTTTTAGTCTGAAAACTCACCACAGAAAACTCCATTGAATGTAAGGGCTACAAATGCAGCATCCTCAACCTACTCTGAAAAAATATCAACATTCATTTATGATTGCACTTCCCCTGACACTGATAAATCAACAAGCATCACTACATTATTATTATTATACATCCATATGAAGAATTCATAGAGCTGGCAGTCCCTACCAGAACAAAGTGTAATGGGAAATTAAAAAGAAGGCCCTGGTTGTCTACTACTACTATAGATAAACTAAACAACAAAAGAAAGACACTCCTTAAATTATTTATTATATTCAAAATCCTTCTTGGTAAGGATAATACTAAAAGCATTTAAAAAATGAATATCTTCATAATTCTATGAATAACATTATAGGGTCCACTAAAGGAGTCAACTAGGATACCTCTGAAACCAAAGATAATTATAAATCCTTCTTTAACTATGTTAGAAAACTAAAAAGCAATAACCAACATTATTATTAGCTTATTTACAATGTTGTCTCCTATTTTGACCTATTAGACGTTGCCAATAGCCTGTCAAAAATTTATACCATTTTCATATAGAATGCCTCTGTGTAAGTCCCTCAAAATCTCTATCCATTACTCTCCCCAATTATCTCTAAAGATCATGTACTGAAAGTGCTAACCAACACACAAAAATAAACTTCCTCCATGTAGCATTCCTTGCGGACACAATCTTTAAAGAAATTAACCTAAGTTTAGTGACTGTCTTTGTAACAAATGAGTGTTACACTATAGTAGTGACTCCCCTCCCTAACACTGGCCTTATAACTGACCCAAATAATTACAGAACTATCAGCCCTACAAATCACATTTGCTAAGCCATGAAATGTATTACAACTGGTGTTATACAATACTCTATCAAGAATCTTATTTGACTTAACTCCCAGCAGTTTGGCTTTGTGATTGACAGAGCCTTCTTTGCTAGACATGGTAAAAAATTACTTTGAAAGGGTTACAGAAGCTGCAGATGGTGGTCATGTGTTTAACAGCATATCATGATCTGGTCAAGGCCTTTTTTTCACAATTTCACATAATTGCATCATCCAGCACATGCATGTTTTAAAAATGAACCCCTATGTGGTAAAATAGATAGCAAACTGGCTGAAAAATAGAACACACCGAATGCATGTTGAAAGTGCCTCAACAGAATGTATGAAAGTAACCAGCAATGTCCATCAGGGAGCTCTAATTTTGGCTTTTAATTCTCAGATCACCAAACAGAGAATGACGCCCCCTGTCTAACAAATTATGCAGACAATTGCAAAGAGGAGCTTGTTGTTAAATTACTACCTTACACCCAAACCTTCCATTATGAACTTTCCTTTGTAAACTCTTGCACTACAAGTAGCCAAAAACTAAATGTTAAAAAGTTTATCACCATCATTTTTGGTAGACCCTCCCATCGTATTTTATAGACAATGCAACAAATGAAAATGTAGTAAGGAACCTGTGGACTTGGCTTGATAACTTTCACCATTTTGACCATCATCTACAGTTTCTGTCAGGAAATTATTTTATTTATCACAGACAGCTGCCAAAGGAAAATCTTGAAGGTCTAAAAAAGTAATCACTTCTTTATACTCAGGAGTGATCAGACCAAGTATCGAGTGCAGCAACTCTAGTGGGATATATTCACTAAACATATCCAACATTTAGAAAGGCACCGAAGATTCCTAACCAAAAAAAAAAAAACACACAAGCCTAAAGTTCCTGAGCTACTATGAGAGGCTGGTACCCCAAACCTTTATTCAGTGTCTTATAGAGTTTAGAGACCCAGTTGCCCTGAATTGCTTGTATATTGACAAGATCAGCATCTCTATTATTACTAGAACCAGGGACCTACATCTTTACCAATGGATAAATAAGAGACAATGGAGGGACAGGATTATAACCCAGCATATTACTAACAAACATCACCAGTTTAGTATCAGTGGTGCAACAGGTAGCCCAATCACCTAGAATGGAGAGGGTTGTGGAATCAATTACCACACCAGGGAGAATGAATACTGACACTGCAGTGCAACATAAGGGGGATAGATACTGCACTCTTGGGTGTGTCGTCCTTTACATTAAATATTAATCACAGGCTTCATCTGTTTGTGTTGATGGTAACTCAGGTGGCTGTAAAAGATCCCATGGCAACTTCTGAAAAAAGTAGGGGTTCTTTATTAAACAATATTTACATATTATACATTATTTACAATAATTTATATCGTTACACTTATAATCTATCCTCTAGTTAAACATTTCAGTACATTCTGTTCTTTACATTTACATTCCTTATCTCTCCCCCACTATTTTTCCACAATCAGAATTGTATTTTTTTAATATTTCTGACAATATCCATTTCCCATTAAATTTTGTCTCATTTAATCTTTTGCTCCATATAGTCCATATTATATAAAACATCTTTATATCTGTTTTCTTTTCTTCATCACTATAATAACTGTATTCTACCATAGCCATATTTATATCCTTCATAGCAGACCGCAGTTCCGCTGTGGTGACCCCTAACCGGGAAAAGCCGAAAGACACAACAACATTCCTTTAATACCTTCCACAATCTTATTTTCACATATATTTTTCCCATAATTCATTTGCCCTTCACATGTTCTGCACTTTCAACTTCACCACAATAATTACGTACTCTTTCTTCTATTATGTAATATGGCATATTAGCTGTTTCTCACAATTTCTTTATTGTTAATCTCCACAAAAAATCTCTGCATTCAAAATATTTTTACACCACTCTGATTTTACCTTTATAGATTTTATTTTTGCTTTCTTGAATTGCTTCCATGAATATACACAATAATAATTGTTCATTATATTTAAACACAATTATTTCCTGTTCTTTTCTATATTACCTACGCTTATTTTTCCATAACAAAATTTTGTCTTGATATTCTTATTCTTCATTCAAATATCCTTTCTTTCTTTTCAATTAACTCATCCTTTCCCTTATTTTCGTACATTTTTATTTCATTATTAAACTTATCAAAATAATTGACACTGATTTTTTTTCATACTTTGCAGTCACCATAAACACGCTCATAAATATGCATTTTTTCCTAATAAGACAGAACTGATTAAATATACTTTCCTCCTATATGTCAACTTGGATTTACTTCACAAGCTTAAAGTTTCAAAACATTAAACCGCAAATGGTTGAGAGCATACGATTGTAGTGTTTGAAACATCAAAATTGTAATAATAAAACAAATAAACAAAAACAAAACATTTTTTTAACATATTTGCATGGGGGGGCAAGTCCCCCTGCACCCCCCAAACCCCCTGCTAAATAAATATACCAATATCAAGATCACACTACAGTGAGGAAAATGGTAAATTTCCCTTTCCATGCTGTACAGCGATCTCCATTCAAAATTTTCAAAGTTTCAGAATTTCGATCTTATTGTCTCAGCCATTTGCAGTTCGAAGTCTTGAAACTTTTTCATGCTTGTGAAGGGAATCAGTCAACTTATATGTCCTACAAAACAAACATATATTTCTTACTTTTTGTGTTATAATATCCCATTGTTGTATTCTGTGTAGAAAATGAAAAAATTTTATATCTAATATATCTATTTCTTCTCTATTAAACTGAATACCTCCTATTTTACCTATTGTTCCTAAGTCTTTGCTTTTATACTTATTTGTACTCATACCAATAGCCTTTAAATATTGATTAAGTTGCTAAATAACTACCTTCATATATTCTTTATTTTTTATTAGAACTATATCGTCTGTATAAGAAAACATCACTGACACTTAAAATCCTTCTCTTATTCTGTATTTTGCTTTTCTTAAAGCTATTTTTATCTTTCTAACAACTGCATTCATAATCAATGCAAATAATGTGCTACTTGTTGGACATCCCTGTCTTATACCACTTCTTATATTTATTTCTTGACTTAACCAACCATTCACTCATATTTTCAATGTATTATTTTTATACAGCGAAACAAATATTTTTATTATTTTTTCACTTACATTATAATTTTTCAGTATACACCATAACATTTCATGTTGTATCTTACCAAATGCCTTATTCAAATCATCTGCCATAATTTTAATTTCAGACTTCCAATTTATTATATCATCAGAAGTTCTTGACTTCCTTTCCCCTTTTTTCCAAATTTTGTTTCTTCAATTATTTTATTTACTTTACTTTCAAATCTCTTCTGTGTTACATTCACAAATATCTTATAGTCTGCATTATTTAACACTATTGGTCTCCGATTTCTTATCTCTTTTTTTTCTACTATCTACCATGTAAATTTCATAGCTCCAACACATATTTCTTTTTCTTCAGTGCCTTTCTCTAAACCATTCATTTAATACTTCCACGAAATACTTCTGCTGTCAGTCTAACATATCTTTATGCATATAGTATTCAGTCTCATCCAGTCCTGTGACTGATTCCATATTTAATTTCTTTAACATGTTATTAATTTCTTCCACAGTTACTTTTTTTTAAATCTTCATTGTCCTCTATAGTTAATTTTTTTAACTTTCCACTTTTGCTTTCCTTCTACATTATTCTTTTTAAATGCATTACATATATATTCTTTCATTGCATCCATTATTTCTTATTGTGTTTTAACATGCTCTCCTTTCTCAGTTCTTATTTCTCTTCTTTTTCTTCTTTCAGCTGTTCCCATTAGGGGTCACCACAGTGGATCATCTGTTTTTATTTCTTCCTGTCCTCTGCATATTACTCTGTCACACCAACCACCTGCATGTCCTCTCTTACCACATCCATAAACCTTATCTTAGGCCTTCCTCTTTTCCTCTTACCTGGTAGCTCCATCCTTAGCATCCTTTTCCCACACATGTCCAAACAAACACAATCTCACCTCTCTGGCTTTGTCTCCAAACCATCCAACCTGAGCTGACCCTCTAATATACTGATTCCTGTTCCTGTCCATCCTCATCACACCCAATGCAAATCTTGACATCCTTAACTCTGCCACCTCCAGCTCTGACTCCTGCCTTTTGTCAATGCCACAGTCACCAACCCATATAACATACCTGGTCTCACTCCCCTCTTGTAGGCCTTCCCTTTCACTCTTACTGGTACCCGTCTGTCATAAATCACTTCTGACACTCTTCTCCACCCACTCCACCCCGCCAGTACACTCTTCTTTACCTCTCTTCCACACGCACCATTCCTATGAACTGTTGATCCCAAGTATTTAAATTCATCCACCTTCGCCAACTCTACTCCCTGCATACTCACCATTCCTCTAGCCTCTTTCTCATTCACACACATATATTCTGTCTTAGTCTTGCTGATCTTCATTCCTCTCCACTCTAGAGCATATCTCCAACTCTCCAGGTCACCATAATTTATTTATTTTATTTTATTTATTTTATTTTACATTTGTTTACCAGGAAAGATCCAACTGGACCAGGTCCATTTTCAGTGGATGCCCGGGGAGAAAAGCTCCATGTTTGACAAGAAGAATAACAAGTAAAAATAAACAAAAAATAAGCAATACAGTAACCTGTAGGACAAGTAAATAATAAGCAAAACATACATATGAAGGAATCTAGCACAATACTTCATATAGGGTTACATGAGAATAGCAGTATCTTACAATATCTGTAGACAAAATGTTACAAGAGAAGGTAGAGACTACATTTGCTATTAATAGATGGTTTACATTTTCTAGTAAGTGTACTGAGAAAGAGGTAAAAGGCCAGTGTGGCTTGATAGGGAGTGAGTGTATGTAAGTGTGGAAGCGCTAGTGAAAAATAATATTAAGATTGTTGTGGAGGAGGAGTGAGGGTATAGTAATTTTCAAGTAATACATGGACAGAGCCAGTTTTTGCTGAGATGTGGTTTTAATAGATTTTTAAAGTTATAGTTTGTTGTTGTTGAGGATATATTAGAAGGAAGGTTGTTCCATTTTTTAGCTATAAAGTGGGAGAAAAGGGCTTTGCCAGCAGTCTTGTTTGCAGATGGGATACTTAGGAGAGGTTTGTGCTCTACTCTCACTACAGACCACAAAAATCATTGGGAAACTTCATAGTCCTCTGGGACTCATGTCTGATCTTGTCTGTCAACCTGTCCATCACCATTGCAAATAAGAAAGGGCTCAGAGCAGATCCTTGCTACAATCCTACCTTCACCTTAAATAAATCTGTCACTCATTTATTATTTTTCTAATTTCTTTTTACTATTTTATTCAAATAGGGTGCAACCTTTTCCTTTTCACATGCATAAAATAACTTTGTCTAAACAACTTTTTTTTAATTCTAATTAGGATATTAGAAGTAATCATCTGGTTTTGAGTAAAGAAGGATACGGTGCTGTAGTGTGGATAGGTGGCATATATTTTCAAAGGAAAGACATAGGTACAGATTCAATAAAGCCTACACAATGCACTAAGACTATACGCACATTGTGGCATGATGCACACACAACAGCACACTGCTTTGTATTCAGTAAACAGCTCTACATGCCACATAGAGCAGTGCAAACCCAGTAAATATTGTGGCATGCTAATTACAGTATGATCAACTGAATTGTATGCTAATTGACCAATCCAAGATGGAGGAGCTATTCAACAAGCTATACAGCAATCATTTAGACATAGTGCAGGTTTTTCCTGAAAATTTGAAATCCTATAGGAATAGACACAGAAAGTGCCCTACACAGAAAGAATGTTAGGGCTTACTGTTGCTCTTATTCATGTGTATAAACAATAGGCCCAAGTATATGCTACTTCTGCTGCTGCTGCTAATAGACCTCAGCTAAGAAGGAGCAAAGTGTATAGACCTCATTTAACTTTTCATGGTCTGCATGAGGTGGAAATTGCAGAGCACTACAGACTGGAAAGAGGCATACCGCAGGAACTCTGCAACCTCTGTCATCCACAACTGAGAGCAAGGGCAAACTGAGGGGAACATATGCTTGTGGAAACTAAGGTACATGTGGCACCTAGAATATTAGCTACAGGAACCTTTCAGAGGCCAAGAAGGGATATACTGGGGGTGTCACAAGCATCAGCATCCAGGATCCTACATCAGTTCTTGAATGCTATGCTACAACAAAAGTTATTGCCTGCACTTTCCCCATACACCCCAGGATAGAGCTACCACTATGCTGGATTTCGGGTTCCTATTGCATTATCGCAGACGCAGTTTGTCGAATGCGTCTTGTTCGAACCGAAAAGAATGAAAAGGCAAAATAGCGAAGTGGCTTTTCAACAGATTCTTTCCCTGGAAAAGAATCCGCTTGGCCACTTTCGATACTTTGCCATTTTCGGCACTGTAGTGCGATCTCAGAGTTGGTATATTTAAGTAGGGGATGTGGAGGGCACAGTCCCCCATGTCGGGGGGTGTGAGGCGCAAAGCCCCCACATTATGTAATGTTTTAAAGTTTTTTTTTGTTTTTTTTTTTATTTTTTTCTGTTCTGAGGTTTCAATGTTGTAAGCTTTCATTTACATGGGGGTGGATTAATTATCATTCACTTTTGTAAGTGTGCAATAATATAATATAGACCCATGGATTTCTACCTTGTAGCACACTTCCCTGAAGTCCTGGGTACCACAGATTGCATGCACATTGAAATCAAAGCACCACTCAGGCAACAGGGAAAGGTGTATATAAACAGAAAAGGCTTCTACTCCATTAACTGCCAGATCATATGTAATGCTAAGGGGAATCATCCTGAATGTGTGTGCTGGCAACCCAGGCAGTTACCACGATTCACATATCTGGCACAACTCTCAACACTATCCAGTGTTTTCTAGGGGGGGATAGCCCACAGTGTCATTTACTGGGGGATGCAGGTTATGTACTTGAACCATGGCTGATAACATCCATCAGAAATGCACACACACTAACTGAAGAGTGCTATAATGAGGCACATGCTTAAACAAGAAATATCATAGAGAGTGTGTGTGTTTTGGACTGCCGAACTCATGGTTAGAGTGCCTAGATACCTCTGGGGGAACCCTGCAGTACAATTACCATACATGTGCTGAAATTTTCTTTATCTGTGTCATCCTTTATAATATTGCCCTGAGAAAACAGCTTCAGCAGGAACCCTCAAGGAAGGTGTACATATCCCACAACCATTGATAAGATTACCACAGCCACACACAGGTGAGGAATCAGAGGCGGAGCCACCAGCTGTTGTGGGTGTATGTAGATGTACTCATGTGCAATATGCCCTCCCCCTGGCCAAGAGGCAATGGATAACACTCATGCTTACCATCTGAAGGGGTAAAACCTTCATCCTATGCCCATACATACAGCAACATTGATGCCAGGCAATCCTCACAACCTTTACCTACCCATGTAATGGCTGTGTACTGCTAGCATCACACAAACTCAGCCCCAAATTAAATCTCTTGTAACTTCTAGACTTCCAAGGTGCGTGTTGAACCTGGAAGAGGAAAATAACTGGCTAAGAACACACATGAATGGCATGTCCTTGCATACTGCTACTTGTTAATGCAAGTAAGTAGAAGGTGGGTGATTTTTACAGTAATGACACTAATATGTGACAGCACTGACTTATGTGAATCAATGTGCTCCCTATCAAGTAATAGGCCTCATGCACCAAGATTCAGACATTACAGAAACATGTAAGAAAGCAGTACAATTTTCAAAAGCTCATCACAAACCCATATATACTAAACACTCAGCCAGTTACGCACCTTGATTATCAGACAAAAGACTTGTGTATTCTTGAATCCAAAAGATAGGAAATCAAGAATAAGGCACAGTTTTCATCATTTGCACAGGATGTTGTGTGTGTGTGTGTGTGTGTGTGTGTGTGTCTGTGTGTGTGTGTGTGTGTGTGTGTGTGTGTGTGTGTGTGTGTGTGTGTGTGTGTGTGTAGAGGGGGGCAAGACTCGAAGACTGACACAAAAGGACATGAGTGTGTGTGAGTAAAAAAGACAGACAAGCAGAAATTTTGATAAAGTATCAAATTGTCACTGAGACAGAATGAACTGTAAGCCTCACAACTAACCCATGTCACTGTTATGTTTGTTTGTCTGTATGGTCATTCAAGGTGAAACTTGAACACAGCCAAACTCTACATCTTGGTATGTCAGAGAGGTGTGAACAGTGCATGGTAGAGGTGGCAGTTCATCATCATCATCCTCGACATTTAGAACTGGCTCTGCCAGGAGTTGCACTGGTATGTCCATGCCATGATCAAATGCGATACTGCTACCTGAAAGTGAATGGTGTCTGCTGGCTAAGCTCTGCTCATGAGTATGCCCAGGACATTGACCACATGGCCTACAATGTCTGGGTGTGTACACCTCAATCACTGATGGAGCAGTAGATGCTGTGCCCCTACTAGAGCATGATTGGGCATGGTCACTTTGGCTAACTTTAAATGATGATGCTTTCTTATGTCCATGTGGATGCTGTCACTCCGAGCAGAAGTTATTCCATTGCGTCATTAATTTCATCCATTGAAATAGTAACGCAGCAGAATTAGTCACATATTTCAGCCTGTACCACATCTACAACCCTAAGCATGTCCTCAGAGCCCCTATTGGAACACACCTGTGCCTCCATGGTGGCCCTAATCATAAATCAACTGGCAAGTAAAGACATACCAGGATCAGGTGGATGGTGAACAGCAGGTTTTCTCTGAGCTCCTCTAACAACCTCCCTGTGTAGCACCTCACCCACACTTTGGCTATTGACAGAGTGAACCAGCAATGAAGCCACAGTAACCACACTACCCTGATCAAGTGTGTCACCCTCCATCTATCCAATATCTGAGGGTTCATTGAAATAGGTATATATAGGCCTACTGGCTGTGCCTGATGGAAATACAGGGGATAGCTGAATGTCACCCTCAGTGTCAGAGTCAGTCTTTGCACCCCCTGACTGTGCCTCTGTTGGCCACCATCATCATCAGTCTGTCGATACTCTAACATCAGGTGTAAGAGTCCTACACTTCGACTGTATGGATCACCTCTGACAATAAGCAACAAACACAGGAAAGAAATTAATACCTACACTACAATTTAATATATGATAACAAACTAACATTGGTGCCACTATCACAGATGGTACAGCAATACAAATGCACTCATGCTATCCACCTCATACATATGAATAAATGCATATTTCTGACAAATGGTCATCAGTAATCAAATAAAATTGTTTGGTTTACCATGTGCACATGATTCCACACTTGCTAGTGAGGATGGTCCTGGAAGAAGTTAAGCAAAAAGTAAGGACACAGTCACCATGATTCCAATAACACAGGGGTACAGAATTGTCAAAGGAAAAAACTTCAAAGACCAATACACATAAGGTTCAGTTAAGGTACATTTAATAACTTGCTGCAAGGAGACAAAAACATGCAAATACAAGGATTTGTCTAACTACTAACAGGAAACATGCTATTCTTATACTGTTTTACAAGACATGGCCTTCTATGGCTGACGTAATCAAACACAACTTTCAGTATTGTTCTGCAGCAGATGTTACTCAGATTTTCTGCTGACATGACTAGATTTTTGAGAAACTTTTTGAGAAAAACAACCTGGCCTTGGTGGGAACTAATCCGTTTACAGGCTTCTATTGTACAGTGTTACATTTCAAGGTACTTTTCTAACTCAGATACAAGCAAATGCTGATTTCAGTTCATATTTTCAAGCAGGCTTTGTCCTAATTATCTATAGCTTCTACAGCTGTGTATTTTCTCACAGCACAAGCGGAACTTCTTGTCTAAGTTTCATACAAGTAGTATTGTTCTATTCATTATTTTCCTAACATAAGCAGGAATCATCTGCTTCTCAGTAAATTTCCAAGGCACAAGCAAGATTTTAGCTAATGATACAAGGTCAGAAAGCATTTGCAGTTTGTACAGATTTATGCAGTATGAAATAAAATAAATGTGTTAACCCTTTTCAGGCTCTAAATGCACTAAGCATATTCCTAATACACAGATTAATACATATTTTTCTGACATTTCCCCCCTATTAATACTTTTATTCTACTTTCAAAATAAGCATAAACAGTTTGTTTTCTTCTCCTAACCTCTTCCCACTCAGGATTTGCAGTTAAGAGAGTCATTCAGTTTAAACTTATGAAAGCATTTTCAATCTTTTAACAGTTCTTCAAACTCAGTACTTTGATATAAGGTTTCAGAAACTGATGTCTATAAAGTCTTTAATCAGTCTTTTCATGCAGGGGATACCACAACAAACACATACTCCCAGTAGGAGCATTCCTACACAAATGGCAATCAGGATGTTCATTAGGATGGTACCCCACCCCCCAAACCATTTCTGGAAAAAGTCCGTCAGTGGGTTTGGGCCTGGTTTGGTCATGGCTGACACTTGCTGAATTACCTCAAGATGATTGCCTATCTCGTGTTTATTGTCAGGAATATATGAACAGCATTCTTCTTGGATTAAAGCGCAAGTACCACCTCTCGCTGCTAGGGTGAAGTTGAGAGCCATGCGGTTTTGAAGTACTACAGTTCTCATAGCATTCAGTTCATCAGTCACCAATTCGAGAGCGGAAAAAGTTGCGTTGCTCATTACTTTGAGAAGGTTTAACAGTTTTCTCAGCTCCTAGATTGATTTCACTGCTCCATATGCCGGTAATATGCCTGCCCACGATATAACGCTATCACTCAAGTCCATATGTGTTGGTCCTTTGCCTATGGAATGATGGTCTTTCCAACGCGCATCCATTTGTCCCACTGGATTTACAGGTTTCTTGACGACCTCTCGGACATTTCAAATTTTTCCTCAACACAAAACTGCAGTGTGTCGTATGGCCGGAACCAGGTAACCCAAAAAACAACTGCCGGACCAATTCTCAGGTAAACATTTGTATGCCTTTCTGCCACACACAAAATAACAGTCCTCTACTTTTGTAGTAACCTTGCTATGAATATACACTCGCCCTGCATGAAACATTTTTCTATCAATTATAGACAGTTGTTTATAAAGAACAGAATTATGTTTTACTTCATCAAGTGTTTTGTGCATCAATCCAAGAAATGAATCATAGTTTGTATTACAATAAAGATCTACATTGTTACCTATAGTGAACATTTATAAGGAACAGTCACATTGTAATTGCTCCAACCCACCTGAACAGTATCATTTTTATAAAAACACACAGTTCCCTTTTGTGGAACAGACAAGTGCAATGCTATTTTATCTTGTGATGTAATGGTTGAGGTATCATAAATCAAGTTCTCCCAGGTCTCATTGACCCCTAGGGGGACTGTAGTCATTAATAACCCCCCGTATGCTGTCGGCAAAGCTGTGCAAATCCAGCAATTCGAAACATTGAAAGTCTCAGCATACACATATTTAATTGCCTGGTAAGTGTTAAAGTTTGGATGCTAGTCTATGAGTAATGCTTCATGTTTATTCAGTTCAGTCTGTGTGGCTGGGAAAAGGAAAGGCCACAACAAAAAGATTATTGTCACTAGTACAGTTAACAGGATGATTATGCAATATTTCTGAGGAAAGGGTTGTTCTGCATTTCTGTTTCTTCTGGACTCTATCATTTGTACTCTTGGCATGTGACAAGATTTTTGTCCAGTTCAAAGTTTTTGACTAATTTACAGTGCGTCAGGTGGATCCAGGAGGCGCGCTCTGCAATTTTGACTGCAGTGGGTGTTGACAGAAGCACTTGATATGGACCTTCCCACTTTGGTGACGCCCAGTTCTTTTTCTTTACTGTCTTCACCCAAATCCAGGTACCAGGGGACACTGCAACTTCTGAGGGTCTGGTTCATTCTTTATCTGAAACAGAATTTGACTGCAACAAATGTTTAGAATTTAACAAGTTTTGCATATACTCAGCTAGTGTACTGTCAGCTTCATGGTCTGCGGGTATGAGAGATTTCCACTGAGGTATATAATAAGCCCTTCCAAATAATTTTTCAAAAGGAGTCAATCCTTTTGCATTCAGAACAGTTCTCATGCTCAACAGTGCCAGGGGCAGACAGTACACCCAAATTTCTCTGTGTTTCTATTATAAACTTCCTTAGCTTATTCTTTAAAATCCCATTATGCCTCTCTACTAGCCCTGCAGATTGTGGGTGATACGCACAATGATTTTTTAAAGAAATACCAAAATGTCTACTTAACTTTTGTATGGTTTGGTTTACGAAGTGTGTGGTGTTGTCACTGTAGATCCTTTCCAGAATGCTGAATCTAGGGATGATTTCTTTAACAAGAACTTTGGCCACAGTTGCTGCGTCTAGATTTTTAGTCAGAAAGGCTTCCACCCATCTGGAAAACATATCTACAATGACAAGACAATACTTCTTATTTTCACATTTATTCAACTCTATAAAATCCATACAGATAGTATGAAACGGATACGGTGGTGTAGGGAAGCTCCCTTGCTTGGGCTTTAACTCCCCTTGTGCATGATGTTTATTACAAACATAGCACATCGAGCAAAATTTTTTAGAGTAATTTAAGAATCCATATGTCATGAACACTTGGTTCACCAGCTGTACCATCCCCCCTGTTGAGACATGGCACAGCCCATGGCTCAACAAAGCTGCATACCTAAACAAATTAGATGGCACTATTGGTTTCCCTTCTTTAGAGATGTACAGCCCCTTTTTGAGAATTGCTCCTCGTTTTACCCATCTTTGTTTTTCAACTTGCGTAGTAAGTGTCTGCATTGTCTTTAACATTTCTAAGTCTAAAATCTCAGAGGGTTGTAATTCCTCATTCAAAAGAAATACTTCTGAAGCTGCCTGCTTTGCAGCTGTATCAGCTCTCGCATTACCTTTTGAAATCCTGTACTGTTGCTTGGTATGAGCTGTGCATTTATAAATAGCTACTTTCTGAGGTAACTGAATAGATTCTAAAAGATCTAAAATAAACTGTGCATGACTGATTGGTTTGCCAGTAGATGTTATCATTATCGATTTTTCCACTGTTGCACAAAAACATGTAGAGTAGAAAAAGCGTACTGGCTGTCAGTAAAAATGTTCATGCATTTACCCTTTGCTAAGGTACATGCCTGTGTCAAGGCAATCAATTCTGCTGCCTGTGCAGATAAATTGTGTGGCAAAGATTTCGCTTCTATAATGTCAGTATCCGAAACTACTGCATATCCCACTAGGTTCTGTCCTGCAGGACCCCTTTTGCATGAGCCATCCACGTAATATGTCACCTCGGCATCATCCAAGGGAACATCCATAAGGTCTTTTCTAGGCAGTGTCTTTTGCTCAATCACCTGCAGGCAGCTGTGTGGTGTGCCATCTGCAGGGGTTGGGAGCAAGGTAGAAGGGTTCAAAGTCATACATCGTTCAATTGTCATATGAGGTTGGCTCAACAATATAGTCATACAGGAAAGATGCCTAGCAGGGGAAAGATATGCTACCTTCTCTTGCAGTAAAATAATCGGGACTGCATGAGGCACTCTCAATGTGAGAGGGTGGAACAAAACTACTGAGGCCGAAGCCTGTACTGCCATTGCAGCTGCAACTACTGCTTGTACACAGTGAGGTAAAGACCATGCCACTGGGTCTAGTTGTGATGAATAATATGCAGTAGGGTGTTGCTTGTCCCCATGCTGCTGTGTTAACACTGAAGTCATATAACCTTGCTTACAATCTACAGTTTGGAAAAAACGTTTATGATAGTTTGGTAATCCCAAAACTAATGAGGACGCTATTAACTGTTTCAGTTTGCAGAAAGCAAATTCTGCTTCTGGTGTCCATTGTAACAAATCCTGTGCTGCCATAGGCCTTTTATAAATCAGGTTAGTCAACAGTGCAGATTCCAAGGCATAGTTTGGAATCCAACTCCGACAAAAATTAGTCGTACCCAGGAAGGACATCATTTCCTTCTTGGTAGTGGGTTTTGGTGCTTGCAAAATCGCTACTTTTCTGTCCTCATCTAATGTCCTACCCTACTTGGATATTACATATCCTAGGTATTTAACTTGTTTTTTCCAAAGCTACAGTTTATTTTTGTTTACTTTATGTCCTTCAGTGGCTAAAAATTGTAATAGCACTATGGTACCTTCTTTACAATCTTGCTGGGTGGGGGCCGCCAGTAGGATATCATCAACATAAAGTAAAATCTGGCTACCTCTTGGTGGGGTAAATCCTGCCAAGTTGCTTGCTATTTCTTGTGAGAATATTGTTGGACTTTCACAATACCCCTGTGGTAGTCACGTATATGTATACCTTTTCCCCTGAAATGTGAATGCAAACCAATACAGGCTGTCCGGGTGTATAGGTATCGAGAAGAATGCATTGCTGATATCTACCACAGAAAAATATTTCTGTTGAGGTTTTAAATCATTTAACAGGGTGTGTGGGTCTGGCACCGTAGGTGCCGTTGGTATTACTGCGTCATTTACAGCTTGTAAATCTTGGACCATACGCCACTCTCCATTCGCTTTCTTAACAGGAAATAAGGGTGTGTTACATGGTGAATCAGGAGATTCCACCAGCACCCCTTCCTTAAGTAAAGCTGCTATAATAGGTTTGATTCCCACCTCTGCATCTTTTCTTAAGGGATACTGTCTTTTTTGTGATCTAAATGCTGACTTTGGTGTAATAGTAACTGGTCCCGCTGTACGAATAAGTCCTACATCTGACTTTCCTGTTGACCAATGAATTTCTGGTATATTCTGTAAGGCATTCTCTTCCTCCTTCAATAGGAGTGCTAATCAGCTGTCCTTGCTAGACTGCAAGTGTACAGCTGGGTGGGTCTGAGTTATCCAATTCAGCTTCTGCATTTGTATTCCCTGTTCTGACAGTTCTAACTCTGTCTGTTTTTTCCATCTCGTGACTTTTTCTCCTAAGTCTACCCATTTCACATTTGTGTCCTTAGTTAAGCTAACATGTGGTAATCGATTAGATTTATAAAGTGTAAAGAACTCCTGGGGCAATGAACAGCTGACTACACTGTTCCCGTCTGTGTCCCAGTACAGATTACATAATATCAATCTGTTTGCACGATTTCTAAACAATTCTTGTTCATATTCATTATCAGGTCCTGGTGTGTTACAATAATACAGAGTACAGTGCAACAAATGCTGTTTATCAATTTCAAGGGAGGGGAACTTGCTGATGACTACGTTCATCAACTCTTCGGTCACTGCCCCTGGACCAGTCATAACCAAGTCCTGGCTGTACCAATAAAACATTTTACCCTCCGTTTGCACTGCAAAGGTATCAATTTGTCACTGCGCTTCCATACACTGCATAGTCGGAACTACTGTTATACCAAATAGCTGCATAAGGTCTCAGCCCAAGAGGTTTACTGGGCATTTTGCAGAAACAACAATGTTGCTTTTCTGGGTCAATCCTGAAACAGGATCAGTTATCACAATATTATGGGAGAGGGGCTCCCAATACAGCTGTCCATTAGCTGCTTTCACTAATATGTAATCAGGTGACTCTGAGTTCTCTGGCAGTTTGGAGGGATGTATCAGGGTCCGTGATGCCCCTGAGTCACACAAGAATCTGACTTCCCTCCCTTCTTCCAGGAGTGTAACTTCTGGTTTCATGTCTGCTAAATAGAGCTCTAAGCTCAATAAAGCCAAATCCAATATTTCATTTTCTTCACTATCCATGACTTCCTGCACTTCCTCTATTTCTTCTGTCACATACTCTACTCCCTCTATCACATTCTCACTTGTCCTTTCTCTGCTATCCCCTTCTAGTGATTCCTTACTATCATATAGTCAGTCCTCACCCTCCTTGTCTTCCATGGTTGCTTTCTTGTTTTTCTTGCAATCCCTTGCCAAGTGTCCCTTTTTACCGCATTTAAAACATTCACCCCTTTTCTTTCGCCCTTCAAAGTCCTCTGATCGCTGATTAGATTTTTTGTTTCCCTGGGCATTTCTCTTGCCCTTTTTCATGGACTGTACTACATAAACTTCTGCTCCATCTTCTACAGAAAATACTTGGACCTTCTTTTTCTTTTTGCTATTAAAATGCCTTTTGGCATGCCTAGCATATTCAAGTAATGACTGTAACCTGCTTGCACGATGATCTACCGTGTGCTTTGTAATAAAGCTGCTTATGGGTGCAATACTGCCTTTCAAAAATGCATTCTTTAACTGCTGCTCATATGGGGAATCGTGTGTCTGATCTTCAGGAACCTGCATTCCACAGTGGTTATTAAAACATTCTAATAGTCTGGCATAATATCTGTCAACAGTCTCGCCTTCTTGTTGGATGCATTGATTAATGCAAGTCCAGTCTTGCCTAGGCTTCCATTTTTCAGAGATTCAGTCTGTAAGACCTTTCACTCTGTTGTCTAATTCTGCACTGCTATGTGGGAAGGGCCTGAGCGCAGCGTCACAGTAATTCCAGTCGCCACTAATCATGTGTCAATCTGGTCCCACAATTTGTCTGACTACTTTTTCTACCTCTTCTCCATTTAAATTATAACTTAGCCTCATTCCTTGCAAATCTTCTAAAAACTTTCTAAAATTAACTTTTGGATGGGGAATTCCCTCAGTGGCTTTCCGGATGTCTTCCAGAGTCCAGGGTCTATACACTAGAATAGTTGGGTCCTGACCTTCTTGTCCTGCCTGAGGATTAGGCACTTCTATAAGTGGTCATATTTCTTCTTCACTCATAGATCGTGAATTCATACCCATTTGATATAACTCAATGTCCCCTTTTGAGTTTCCTGCCCGTGTTCGAGACCTGGTCTCGACGGGGTCTCTAATAAATGGTTTCACTTTTGTAGTGTCTCTATTTACAGTGACAGCAGGATATCGCGGGGGTGGACTAACTTGTTCACTTGCCTCATATTCTAGTAAGGGAGGTGGAGGGGCCGATGCTATTACTAAGTTATTGTCCTCCTTATCTAAAAACATTGCTTTTGAATTATTATTCTTTTGTTCCCTTCGGTTTACTTCCTCAATCCACCTGTATGCCTGAGGAATTCCTAATTGACGTTGCTTTTTTACCCGACCTTTAGAATCGGTTTTAAGCTGTTTGACAAGTTTGACAAGTGAGGATTTTTCTAATTTACCATCAAATTCATACTTATTAACCCATTTTGAGTAGTATTTAATATTATTAGCATGCTGTGACTGCATGTATTTCACATCTTTGGTTAACGGCGGATTTTGGGGTCTTTTTGTGCAATTATTACCCATTCTGTCCTACCCTTTTAATCATTACATAACTCCTTATTTTTTAACGTGGTACCACGGATTTTGTTATAGTCTCTTCAGAATGACTGCCTACCTGCTGTATTTCCCTGATCTATGACCAGACAGAAATCTTTTTTGTCCCTGACTTGTATAAACAAAGTCTTAACAAAATAAATACAAATCTAGTCCCTGATCTAAAACAGAAAAAATGATAGATTCACCTTACCTGAGCCTTCGTGATTGATCACCTGGTTCGAGTAAACCCATCCTTCAGTTGCAGATCAGAAAGTGGCTGGCCTCTTTTGTATGACAATTCAGTCAGAGGGCTTTTCAACTAAGAAGAACCAATGTGGTTTCTTCCCCTTACGGTTTCAAGCCACCTGGCCTGTCTGATCTGAGGTGAAGTGAGGGTTTCCGGTCTGAAGGACCAATCTGTCAAAGGAAAAAACTTCAAAGACCAATACACATAAGGTTCAGTTAAGGCACATTTAATAACTTGCTGCAACGAGACAAAAACATGCAAATACAAGGATTTGTCTAACTACTAACAGGAAGCATGCTATTCTTATACTGTTTTACAAGACATGGCCTTCTATGGCTGACGTAATCAAACACAACTTTCAGTATTGTTCTACAGCAGATGTTACTCAGATTTTCTGCTGACATGACTAGATTTGTGAGAAACTTTTTGAGAAAAATAACCTGGCCTTGGTGGGCACTAATCCGTTTACAGGCTTCTATTGTACAGTGTTACATTTCAAGGTACTTTTCTAACTCAGATACAAGCAAATGCTGATTGCAGTTCATATTTTCAAGCAGGCTTTGTCCTAATTATCTATAGCTTCTACATCTGTGTATTTTCTCACAGCACAAGCGGAACTTCTTGTCTAAGTTTCATACAAGTAGTATTGTTCTATTCATTATTTTCCTAACATAAGCAGGAATCATCTGCTTCTCAGTAAATTTCCAAGGCGCAAGAAAGATTTTAGCTAACAATACAAGGTCAGAAAGCATCTGCAGTTTGTACAGATTTATGCAGTATGAAATAGAATAAATGTGTTAACCCTTTTCAAGCTCTAAATGCACTAAGCATATTACTAATACACACACTAATACATATTTTTCTGACAAGAATTATTGCCTATATGTCCATTAACTGAAACTTGACTGACATATCCACCCAAATCCCGTGTGTAATGAACAAAACTGTGTTGATAACTGCATCAATTTATCCATATGTTCAACCAAAAAAAAAAAAATTAATCAAAACAAGATGAACTGTTACTGTCAACATTTTACTATGTAAGAAAATGTCATAAATTAACATATGTAAGCTTACCTGGAAGCTCCTCCTGGCACATACTTGTCCTCCGAGAAACATCAACACCAACATCAATACCATGTTGTTGTGCAGTTTCCACAGAGCTCTCTGAATCTCTGACAGTGGACAGTAACTCATTGTTTGGTGTTAGTGGTAGCTCTGTAGCAGACACGCTCTGTAACCAGCTATTTATGGGCAGCTACAGATGATTTCCTCCAAGCTGATGAAATCATATCAGTGACCTTATGACACACCTGATCATAAGTCTTGCTGTGCCCACCTACAGCAATTGTGTCATTTTCTATCTAGTTCCAAATCTGCATTCTGTCAAACATATCCCCATGTCTTCTCTCAAGCAGAAAGGCACCTTGGTACCTAAATGCTTGCACAATTACATAATTTTAGGAGGCACTAAAAGAGGGTTTATGTGGATTGGTATAACTGGGTGCCATACTCCTAGGTGACATAAAACAAGGAAGGATACAACAGATAAATACCACATAATTAAATTTCTGTTTATATACACACATATATATTTTCAATATTAACCACTGGAGACACACAGTAATGGTATTAAAATTTAAGGTTATGTGGTTGTACCATATCATACTCATAGGTTCATAGGTGATTATTAAGCTAATGGCTACAAAGGACATTTTAAGCCTAGCCATGCATCCCAAATGTCTGACAAGTTCTGGTACCTTTGATAAGTGCAAGCAGGGGCTTGCAAAATGAAACATTTACAAGCAGCGGCCCGGGAGACGAACCATTTACAGTTTGCCTGTGTCAATTAGAGACATAGGTTTTAAACCAGGGGCAAATTTTCTGTTCCTTATACAATTGTCTGTCCAAGTTACACTTGAATTGGGTTAGGGAGGAGCTCTGCTTCACATGGATGGTGAGCCTGTTCCAGACAGGGACTAGTCTCTGAGATACATACCTGTCTCTCCAGCAGGTCCTATTTATATCATAAGCAAGGTTCAAGTCTTTAGCATGGGTAATTCTGGTGCTGTTTGTTTTGTGGATATACACAAGGCCCATCAGCATGGGGTCTGACAATGCCCTGTATGCCAATCATAGATCTCCCATCACCAGCCTGTAGGAGACAGAATACCAGGATAGGGCCTTCAGGAAGTCTGCATAGGACATTTTACTTACACGCTGTATTCTTTTAGTGAAGAACCTCTGTGGATGTTCCATTTGTTGGATATGCCTGCTTATGGACTTACCAAATGGGGCACTGTACTCAATGATAGGTCTGATGAATGCCATATACAGTGGAGCAATGACTTCCTTGGACCTAGATGCCATGCTTTTGTTTATAGGTTACACAACATAGAATGACTTCCTCACTACTGTAGATACGTTATGGTCAAATGATAGATTGCTGTCTATGTGTGCCCCAAAGTTCCTGACTACTATGTCAACTCTAAGGGGTGTGTTGTCAAAATGATATTTACTAGGGGTGGATGACTTCCTGATGGATACTATTATGCATTTCTTGGCATTTAGTTTTAGTCCATGGCTCTGACACCAGCTGTTTGTCTGTGTCAGCCCTTCCTGGAAAACATTTGTGTCAGTGTGGGATTAAATGACAGCTCCTAATTTGTAATCCTCTTCAAATTTAGGCAGCCAGAGACTAATGACATTGGCCTTGACTTCAGAGAAGTAAATGCCAAAAAGGAGCAATCCTTGAGGGACTTCACTTGTGGCTTGCCTCTTTGTAGAGGTGGACTCTCCAATTATAACTTCCTAGGTCCTGTCCATCAGCCAGTTTGCTGTCCATCGGATGACATATGGGTTTGTACCTAACATCTTCAGTTTGTCAACATTGCCCGAATTGGGTATTGTGTCAAATGTCTTGGCCAGGTCATGGTAGGCTGTGTGAACCATTTTGCCTTCTTCCATTGCTTTGATGACCTTCTCAAAGACGTCCTCCAGGTTAGTAGGCATGACCTGCCCTTGATGAAACCAAACTGGGTTTAGTCCAGTGTCTGGAGGTTTACTATATCATTATGAGCCTTTCCCTGATAATTCTTTACATGGCTTTGCAGATAAGATTAGTGAGTCTTATGTAGGTCTGTAGTTTCAGGATCTGTCGATGACCCACATTTGTGCAGCGGAATGGCTTTTGCTGTTCTCTATTCATGAGACACAAAGCCTGTTTGGAGGTTACAGTTAAATAGCAATTCCTTAGGCCCTAATAGATCATGTTTCATGCTATTTAGAAGGCATCCTGAGATATTGTCTGGGCCCATTGATGTAGTGTTCTTGACCTTACAGATAGTATTAAACAGCTGTTCCCTAGTGATAACAGGGGGGTTAAGGAGCTGTTCCCTAGTGATAGCAGAGGGAGTTATATTTGATGGTATTTCCTGAGGGAAGGTTGAGGGGGACAGTTGGGTAAAGTTGGAGCTGAATTTATCAGCCAGTAGGTTTGCTATATCTTCTGGCTCAGTATAGGTGTCTCCATTTACAATGAGCTCTGCACACAATTGTGTACAGCATTTGAGGTTGCAGACATAGCTAAAAAATGTCTTGTAATTGTCCTTGGCCTGGGATGCCAAATTTACCTCAAATTTGGCTTTGGTAGACTTTATTTGTTCTCTAAGTTGTTTGTTTATCCTGCTGGCTACTACACCTCTTAATTTTTGTCATGATTTTCTTCCTTCTGTTATACAGCCTATTGGTTTTGTGATTCTACCAGGTTGGCTTGCTTTTTTCAATTAGTGCAGTACTTCTTCCTAGTGGGTGCAGCTGCCTCTATGCAACTATTAACATGTTTGTATAGGATTTCTGTGAAAAGTTCTGCATAGACAGCAGAGTTTTCAGGGTTAATGGGGTCTTGAAATTTTGCCAGGATATCACTTAATAGCAGAAAGGTAGCCTTAGAGTAGTTCCTGAATCTTCCAGGTTTATCTAGGGATCCAGGGTTTATTTTTACTTCAAATAAGAACATTTTGTGGTCTGACCTTACCAGGGAAGACATTACACTAGGGTAGTGTGTAGCACTCTCCCATATTAGTGAAAACCAGATGCAGTTTGGTTGCACCCCATGTTGGTGTATTGACAAACAGGGGACTTTGTTATTGATATTTTTGCTCACCCTACCAGTTTAGTGTCTTTGGGACTTTTTTATATGTATTGACAATCTGGTTGAGTTTTGTGTTTTCAAAATCCAGGAATCTCTGTGCCTGTATGTTTTTGTCATAGAGGATTTTTAGTAAATTGTGGGGTAATTAAGTCACCCATGAATATGGTATTGGGTTGGATGTTGAGTGTTTCCGATAAGTTTAAATACGTGGTATAGGTTTCCTGGGTCATAAAGGGTGACCTGTAGCTTGCAAGGAAGTGGTATTGGATTTTACCTATGGTGATGTGAACATGGTGCAGCTCAAGTGCATTGTCCTGTAAGACCAGCCTTGAGGTATATTTATTTTTGCTGTAAATATAGACACCTCCATCTTTCGTCCTTATCTGTGTAGTGTATGGTCTAAATGAGTGGAAAGCACTATAACCTTGCATTGTTGGTATGCTCTTCACAGCTTTAAACCATGTCTCAGTGACCACACAAATATCAGCATACTCTAGGGTGAAGAGAGCTTCACAGAAGTGGAGTTTTTTGTTTAGACTCCCAATACCGAGCAGTAATACCTTTAGATTTTCTTGGTTTTGATTTGCTATGTTGGAAGGGTTTGCAGTTTACCATTGCCTAAAAAAGGCACTATGGGGAAGACAATGTTTTAGCTATTATTTGAAAACCCAGAGGAGAGAGGAGCAGGCCATGCCTGGAAAATCAGCATGGGCTGTTGACTATCTCCCTCCATGTTGACAAATATTGCACCCCTTTAGAATGACACCAGAAACTAAGCCAGTTATTAAAGTCAGGAATCTTTTGTTCGTATTGTGACATTATCCTTGGAGAAGGTAAATTGGTGCCCAATGCTAGGCTCATAGCAGTCAATGACACATATTCCAAGGGCTTCATGATAACTTTAGGGCATTTATAATGTGGTGGATCCTAGCCTTTGATAAACAAATGACTGTGACTTTCATATTACTCATCCTGGTGAGAGGGACATCAGTGTGTCTCAAGATAGACTATCCAATGACCAGAATTTTAGATTGTGTGGTGGCTTGTCTTATGAACTTAAAAGTAGAGGCTCCATGAGATGTGGCTTTATCTGTTGATAGGGGGCATTTGGGGCTACTGGGGATATTTGCTCATCTAGGAGGTCTTTGGAAATTATGAAGGTAACATTTAAGTGCCTCAGCATATGTGGGTCTATATGTCTGCTTTGAATTATGTGTGATGGGTGTAGCATGCATACTACTGACAACCTTATTGACATTAGGAGTACATTTATATGAGAGTTTTGCCTCCAGTGAGATTGTGTAAATACACCTTAAACATACCACATCAGTTTGTTTGACAATTAACTAGTTGTCAGCAAACATGAGGCAATTTCTACATTGCCTCAGGATGTCCATATCCACAAAGTTGATAATAGAGATAGTGAAACAGTTCATATCCATGGCAACAGGCCCTTTTTATGGATTAGACAGTTGCAGTGAGAATATAAAGCAATGTCACAGTGCTTGCCACTACAAACTAGTTGTCCTGTGTGCAACTAGGTATTGGTGAAATTTCAATTGTGCTTTTACAGGAAAAACATCACTCAAGGCATCTGTGTCTATACAGTGCACTGCCAAACTCTTGAGGGGAAACTAAAAACTGGACCCTGAAAGTTTAAGGATGAAGTATTTAGGCAAATATTCTGAAGTTAGAAACAAATCAAGTGCTTACTGAAAGCAAAGACTTAGTTTGTCAAGAATGATAAAAGGGAAGTCGCATGAATGGTTACTGCCTGGCTACTACTAGAGTTGTTCTCACCACAGCATCACTCTGCTGGGATGCAATGTTCCTTTGCTTCATCTCTCACCAGAAACAAATCATTAGCAGTAATCCAATCCCAAAATGAGAATCAGGCCACAGCCTATTGGTGATCCACAGTCTTGTCCCAGATAATGCAAGGGTATGCAGGCTTGTTGTAACAATAACACTTGTGATGAAAGTTAATAAGACTATCTATCTGAGAAAGAAAAATGACTGACAAAAATGCCTATGACAACAGTAAACTTATAAGAAGCACACATATATATATATATATATATATATATATATATATATAAAATTTTCCTTGTAACATGTTAACAAATCTAGCATGTACTTGCAAAATGCAGTCATACCTTAGCAAGCTCAGAAGGCTTCTGTGCAGATAAAATCAAATTAATAGCAATCTTCTTCAGTGTTCTCCACATACACAACTCTCCTCACCTTCAAATTCCCTAGCTACGCGGTTATCTTTTTATAGTGTAAGTTCAGGCCTCTGAGCATGGTGAAGATGCAAATGAGGTGTGAACTCATTAGAATTGCGGAATGCCAAACTTTTGACTTTATGTAGCAGGTGAGGGGAGGGAATATCTCAATGTTAGTTGCTAATGGATTGCAACTGTGAATGTTTACTGCTAGGGAGCAGGAAAACACAATAGTAATTCAGATTCTCTTACCTGCAGTTGGTGTGTTACCCAGAATACACTGCTAAGTGTAGAAGTAATTGTAGCAAGCTATTAAATGGTAATGAGAAGCACTAATTTCTCACTTTTGTTCACTAACAGCCAACCTCTCCTGCCTTTGTTGAAAACTGTATACAATGTATTATTCTTAGACATTTTAAGGACAATGATACAAAATAACCTACAGACTGCAGTACAGTACAGCTAGAAGAATAAACACAATACAACGAGAGAAGACAGAGGACAGAGCTGCATTAGTGCAAACAATACTCATAAATGGTTGTGTGATCAGCCATTTCACTAAATACATAATTAACACATGTACAAATAACTGAGAGTGTACAAGTGTTATATATCTTTATAAAACTGTGGTGGATATGAAACTTGCTTATATGTACAATGCTGCATAGCTGTTTCAGTGGCAAAGAGAGAAAAGACACTCTTATTGTGTTTTGTAGGTTCAGTAGTCTGATAGTTCAAATCCAGAGCTATGCATAATTTTATCAATTATGTTAAAATGTACTTTGCAATGTTATTTATGTTTCCTTTTTAATTTTTTTAAAATATTAATAGTTGAGTGATGCATGGCTTAGAGGAAAATGGTGAAATGGCAAAATAAATTAAAATTGATGAAAGTTGTTTATATGATGAAAGCATACATTAAGGTATGAATCAAGTGTGTGTAGCACATCTGCTAAATATGTTAAATCACACAGTACATAGTATATGTAGATCAGGTTTCAAGTCCCACAATAAGAAACACTTTTTGCAATAATAATGCATGTTGAGCTTTGTTAATCTTGTTTGCTCATGGCTGAACACTGCACAAACATGGCATGATGGCTCAGACCACAAGCAGAGATTGTCAATTTTAAAAAGGATACATTACTACAGTTTTGCTTTCTTTCTATCATGCAACCCAGTTAAGTGCAGTTGTGAGATGGTCAGCGAGCTTCTACAACACCTGCAGGTCCAGATCACCTGCAGGCAATAGGCAAACACTTGTCAATTTCAAAAAGTTTACATTGTTTCATCTTTCGCTCACTATCATGCAAACCCACTAAGCAGCATTGTGCGATGGTCCAAAACACCTGGAGACACCCAGCACACACTTGTCAATTTCAAAATGGATGCATTCTATTATATCCAGTTTGCCATCTTGCAAACACTAAGCAGCTGTGTGCAGCGGTCAGCACGCATACATAGTAATGATTGTGAAAATATACAGCTGCTGCCTAGATTTCCTGTGGTAGCAGGTGTAAGTTAAGGTCTACAATACTGGTGAGCCTGGGTTCTAATACAGCAAAGTGTACAGTTTTATTACTGCTGTTCAGTTTACTTTATACAAAAATTAACATAAGAAACATCATTACACATATAAATAACTATAGTCTGCCAGGGTATTGAACATACACAGGATATCAGATGTATATTAAATGTGTAACTGTGTGTATCAGTGGAATTTTGGTTCTACAATTAAACATTTATGTTCTGAACTTTCATGTCACACACATACATGATTAAACACTCCACTCTTTAATGTATATGTCTAACTAATTAGCAGGTCTGACAAACAAGGTCTCAGTTGCAATGAGCACTCTTAAAAGTAATGACTGTAAAATAAAATATATGTTTATGCAACCTTCCCTGTGGCAACTGGTAAAAGGTAATGCTTACAATACTGAGGAGACAGGGTTCTAATCTAACACACTCACAATTTTATTAATGGTTGTCCATTCAATTTAAAAAAAATTTAAAAAAAAATGTAAACATAGTTATAAATAACAATAACTATATATAGCGACTCTACGTTTTGCCATCGAATGGCACATTCTTTGAATGTCCATTCATTGGCAACATAGATTTGAATAACCCTTTCCTCAAACCCTCCTAATATGGGGGGGCTGCACCCCCATACCCCTGCTAATTATATCTATACCAACTCCAAGAGTGAACTACAGTGGGGAAAGCAAACGTTTTCTTATGACTCTTTATGCAGAAGAACATAATTCATTCTGCTTCTTTCTGTTGGCCAACTACGACAGTTCAATGTTTTTATTTACGATGATATGTGTTTTCATGAAACTAGATTTTTGATGCTATGTTGCTAATGAATGGCTGTTCAATGAACATGCCATTTGATGGCTAAACATAGACCCATACATAGCACTGGAGCTCATATGACTATGTGTGACTTAGGGTATACTGACAATTGTGTTTCTGTAATTATAATTGTCTTTTCTAGACTTAGATGGACTTCATACTTCAATGATAGTCATACACACATGAATGTATATACCAGGAACTTGTCAGGTCACAGACATACACAATTAACCTCTCAGTCTGTCGTGTGTATGTATATATAATTAAAGAACATGTCTTACAAGCAATAAAAAGCACAAAAATGGAGCAGGATACAGGAATAAATAAAATTTATTAAGCGCTTTCGTCACATATTAGGATTGACTTCTTCAGAATACCCGACAGTCAGCAAGACCATCCTTTTATACATGCAACAATTAAGCCATTGATTGAATGCAATTGAATAATTGAATAATTAAGCATACAAATGTTTAAAGACATAGACTCCCTTGTTTTCTGAATTGTTTCTTTACCAGTAAATTAAAATAATATAAGCCATTACTTAATACCACTGTAAAAAATGTATATATGTGGTAAATGTGTCAGCTAACATTAAATTACAAAAAATGCCAGCTTGTAGGTATAATACAAAACTATCAACACTTAATATGACAAAAGCGCTTAATACATTTTATTTATTCCTGTATCCTGCCCCATTTTTGTGCTTTTTGTTACTTGGTGTTTTTCTACAAATTTCCGGTATGGATTCCAGCACTCTGAGTGGAGGGAATACTAAAGGCACACACGAGGAATTAACCTCGGCTGTTAACAAACTAACTGAACTCATTGGTGTATTCAACAATCAAATAGTCGGCTTGGCCAGCAAGCTTGAAGGTTTAACTGGCGATTTGAACCGCTGTTCTTTGACTTTTACTTCCTCATCACAAGACTCCCTGTTCAGTATACAACCAGGGCAAGGCATCCCAAAAAGCAAAGGGAACATGACTGCCATGAACGCTAATGATGTTGCAGTACCTGGGACTTCCGCTTCAAACACAATTACAGGAATGCTGAGCCAAAGACATGAGAATGTGGGTCCTCAGTTAAATACAAGCAGTGATTTTAATCTAACCGAGTAGATTAATAGGGACATGACCGGGTTTCACCACATGGATACAGGAAACCTCAACCAAGGTATTGTAAGTTCCATTTTAAACAACCTTGAAAAGGATAGTTTGAAAATGAAGAAATTACAAATAGAATACCAGTACCTTAGGGAATGCTTGAAAAGGGAACAAGTTCCCAAAGGGTTAATGTACTAGCGTTTCCCTAAAGGAATTTTAAATGGCTCTGAACTGCATAAAGACTTGGTTTCACTATTTAACCGACAAAGTTGTGAGTTACTACAAGTTTTAATAAGGGACAATGACAAGAAATTTGAATTGTTGCAAAACTCTGTGAGTAAACTAGATGCTTTGTTAAAAAATTACATTGATTCTTGTAACAAATATAAGGAGTATAACGCTGTGTTTTTTAACATAGATAAGATTGTTGAGAAAATCATGGTGAAAAAGAGTAAAAAACTAGATAGACATGCCAAAGACTATGAAGCAGGTGCAGCCTACCCATTAGTTTCTAATGGAAATACTAACAATGTACAAATGCATAGCAATGTTAATAATGATGTTTTTGATTAACTTACTGATGACTTGCAACCCAGTGAAGACAACCACCCAGGTCCCATCCCTTTAGGTCAACCCCTAAGGAGACCGGAGAGGATCCAGAAACAAGGTTACACCCACCAGAGACAATCCAGTGTGGGTTTCCAGGGGGACCAACACCATTTACCCCAGAAGATGGGTGAATTGGCAACAGACAAGACAGGGCAAGCTTTAGACAGCAACAGTGAGATTTACATTATTTCTAATGACCATCAGGACTTTAAAATTTATAATTTAAGTAACATAGAAGTTACAAAAGATTAGGCGAACTTGTTCCAGAAGGGGTTACATTTTGTACCCTATAAAAAATTCAACATGGAAAAAAACAATCCTTGACGTCATGCTTTATGCTAGAAAGCTAAACCTGAGTGTCTATGTAAGTGAAACTTGGAATAGTTACCAGTTGGGTGCAAAAAAATAAGCACTTATAACCCCCCACTGCATCCCACTTTACAACTGTTCCAAGGCATTTGCACTAAGGAAATCAGGGATTTAAATAGGGTGAATGACCATAGTAAACTGTACAACTTAACTAAGGAGGAGATTATCCTTCTAGACATTATTTTTAACTTCAGACAGATCAGTGTCATCAAACCTGACAAGGGGGTGGTTTAGTAGTCATGGATCAGGAAAGGTACATTGACTGTATGCTAGAACATCTTCTTGGTGAGGGATATGCGCATATATCACGCAATAAATTAAACATCACATATAGTCATATAGACACTGTGTTTTTTATGCACACAGAAACATCCACGGATCCCAACAATATTTGGGATCCCAAAAATCCACAGGAGCATCTCCCACCCACCATTAAGACCCATAGTGGATGCAAAAGGTTCCAAAATTATTAGTATTGCCAAATTTTTGGATCACAAGTTAAAAAACTGTCTGAGTTCATTTTCCCATATTATAAAAGATTTTTGGGACTGTCTCAAAAAAATCAGACAAGAATTTTTTGACAGTAGCATTATTTTTTTAACTATTGACATCAAAGATTCATTCAATGTCATCCCAGTTTCGGAAGGCATTGAATTGTTCTATGATTTGTTGTGCCAACAGACTACATTCTCCCATACCAGGATTCTTACACTCAGAACTTTAATGGAATTAGTCCTGGAAAACAGTTTCCTGATTTTTGAGGGACATCTTTTTAAGCAAAAATCAGGTATTGCTATGGGGGCGGCCTGTGCACAGGTTTTTGCTAATATTGTCCTGACACAATGGGAATTGTCCCAAGTTTTCACATCTGAATGGATGACATACTGTTCACTCTATGGGCGTTACCTAGATGACATCCTTATTTTCTGGAGGGGGGACCAGGAGCAGTTGTCTGAATTCCTACTGTTTCTCAACTCCAGTACTACCTTTCTGGAGTTTAGCATGGTAACTCATATGTTACCTGGATATACAGATTTCCAAGGATCTGGAGAACAACCAGTTTTATTCTAACATCTTCAGGAAACCCACATACTCGAACACCCTTCTTCATTTTGATAGCGGACATCCCCTTCATCAAAAAAGATCCTTAATAAAAAGACAAGGGGTGAGATTGGCCCGCATGATCAACAGAATTGATGACTTTTACAAGGAAAGGGATGTTATATTGGGTATGTTAGTCAACAGGGGGTACCCTGAATAATTTGTGATACCTTTACTTGAGGAAGTATCCAAAAAGAGAGTGGAAGGTTATTTCTACCCACTGTTGGGTTTGGACATTTCTAGACTCTGTGCACCTTCAGAAAGTAGGGTTTCAATAACTGCCCCATTTCAACATGGGCTTATTCTTACATACAACTTACAATTCCCTTTGATACAGGACATATTGGTGAGAAACTGGTTCATTCTTATGAGCGACAAGACCATAGGAGGGAAGGTGGGTGACTCCCCTGTTATAATATACAAAAAGGATTCCAGCATTAAGAACCTTTTGGAGTCCAGTGGTAAGATCACAAAACTTGGTATTGGGAAAATGACAAAATGTGGGCACTTCATTCAATTCAAATACATGTTAGAGTGCGACAGAATCTTTATTAAAGGTTATGGATGGGTAAAAGTCAACCAGAATTGTAATTGTGCGAGTAAACAAGTAGTGTATGCTGCTCTATGCCAGGCTTGTCCTGGGTTTTATATTGGCAAGACCAAAAATGCCTTCAGGACGCGCGTTTATCAGCATACATATGATATAACTAAAGGCAACACCAAAAATGCCCTAGCAAAGCACATTAATACATTTCCAAACCACAATTTCAAGTTTATCATTCTGGAAAGTGTAGTAATGGATGAGAGAGGGGGACCCAGTGACTGGTTCCTTGAATTTAGAGAACGTATGTGGCGACTCAGAGTTAATGCAACTACTAGCCCAGGTTTGAACGATATTGTGTCCCTCACCAGTTATTTAAAACATAAAGCAGACTTTTTATTTTAATGAGGTGTACACTATGACCTTGTTTTTCATTTCTATGTAAGTTTTTATAGCACTGATATTAATTATTGTTTGTTCCAAGACATTTTGGGGTTTTTATTGGATATATTTTATTGTATATATTGCTTGTTGCACAGATTTATACATATGATGTTCATATTTTCTCTAAAAACAGTTGATAGTTTCGTATTATACCTACAAGCTGGCATTTTTTGTAATTTAGTTTTAGGGGACACATTTTCCACATATATACATTTTCTACAGTGGTACTAAGTAATGGCTTATATTATTTTAATTTACTGGTAAAGAAACAATTCAGAAAACAAGGGAGTTTATGTCTTTAAACATTTGTATGCTTAATTATTCAATTATTCAATTGTATTCAATCAATGGTTTAATTGTTGTATGTATAAAAGGGTGGTCTTGCTGACTGATGGGTATTCTGAA
The DNA here is from genome assembly GCF_019279795.1 of Protopterus annectens. Lineage (NCBI taxonomy): Eukaryota > Metazoa > Chordata > Ceratodontiformes > Protopteridae > Protopterus > Protopterus annectens. The sequence goes on from NC_056733.1 coordinate 1,377,306,344, forward strand.
GAAGTCAATTCTAATATTTGACGAAAGTGCTTAATACATTTTATTTATTCCTGTATCCTGCTCCATTTTTGTGCTTTTTGTTGATTGGTATTTTTCTACAAATTTCATGTGTGACAAGCACTTCTTCTGTGACAAGAATGAAAAAACATGTATGTGAAAAAATATGTTTTGTCTGTTTTAAATAGATTTGAATCCCACATTGTACAAATTATGTTTAGCAGTGTATAAAGACACAAAAAATGTGTCAGGTCGTAAACCTTATACCTCTAATGCATGTCTGCAAAGTTTAATCAATTAACATGTACAGCAGCATCCAAACCAAAAACTAATGCCAACTGTCAGATTCCTATTTCTAGTTCATAAACTGCCATCTTCTCCGTCTGGCACTGTTGGTCTGTGCTTAACATCACACAAATGTGGCTGGCATAGCTGTTTTGAGTTTACACATTAACTGCAAAATGCAAAAACTTGAATTGGTGGTAAATCACTTTAGCTGTTGATGTTTGACCTGTACGGACATAGCAGGAGCTAAAAGGGAAGGTGAACAATTTAGGGTTCAAAGATGGGATTTAGGGGAGTCCAGGATATCCACTGGACTCCTTGTAAATTACCACAGCTGTAGGCTACTGTAGGGGGACTATACCAGGTCTCAATATAAATCAGAATCATAGAAGGTCTGGCCAAGGCTGTCTCCAGTGTGACTGACATTGCACACACTGGAGAGTAATGCAGGTGTGATGACCTATCATTGGACCTGTAATCAAGGAGCCTCAATTCTCACCACTGGCACCTGTGGTGGGATGTTCACTGGCAGGATAACAGGTACACACACTGTATTTCCAGATGCAGCTCTCTGCATCAAGTGCAAGTTCCCTTAAGAGCACACAGAGACCACAGTCAGTCCAGAACTGGTTTCTTCCTCTTTCTCCACATGCCCAGTAAGAATCCCCACTGGAACAGCTATAGTGTTGAGATCTCCACTGATAGACCGAGCCAAGACCTTCAGCACCCTCTCTGTCCAACCAGTGCTTCATGCTCCTACCCAGTTAGCTGACACACACACTCTTTGAGGTTTGATTTACACACACACACACACACACACACACACACACACACACACACACACACACACCTGGGAAAGGTTGGCACAGGTTTACTAGCTATGCCCCCTTCTACACAGACTATAAGTTAGTTACCACTGCAACCAGTCACTACTTATCAGATACTTTATTGCCCTTAACAAAGGGTGTTGAATCTTACTGTGCAATATTAATATTAATACAAATTGTAGTTTGACCAAGAGCAAGGCTGTTAGGTCACCAAATAAATATGCAAGTACTCTCAAAACTTAAATATCTCTACACAGATCAGCCACAGTGAAATGTTTAAATATATTTAATAATAAATAATAAAAGAGCAAGACAATACTAAATATATATTCACAGTGCCATCAGAGTTTAAAAATCACAGGACATATTTAAAACAACTTGAAGAACAGTCTCAAATAAATAAATAAAAATAAGATCTAAACTCAGCTTCACTATATTCCTGACTGTGTCTAATGAAATTACTATACCTTAGCAACTTACTTTGAACAAGGCAGATGTGGTGAATGGTTCTTGTTGTTGTTGTTGTCATGTCCAAGACAGAATGCAGAATGCTCTGTCTCACTCAATAAATTAGATACTGTAATGGTGATGCAGTCAACCTTTTTAGCTTGTTAGGCTTGCACTACAATGTACCATTGGCGGGAGGGTTCAGACACAAAAAAGATTGCTTGAGATGACATTATACATTATGCACACTTCTGCAGTATTCTAGGTCTAGGCATAGGATATTTTTCATGCTTCTACCTTACTGGTTTGAATGCCTTATGGGTGTCATCAGCCATATATTGAAATGGGGTATACAGCATATCACAGCAGATGACATGTACAAATTCCTGTCAAATGCTTTTCAGTAAATTAGGTTTCTAAGTTTGTTGTTATTACATATATTGTCATACTTTGATTGTGACATGCACCTTTGCTGCTCTCCTAGCTAAACTTTCATCTCCTTCTCCTCTTATACCTGTATACATCTTATCTCACCGTTTCCCTGTTTTTCATGTCTCTTACTCTTAATCTTGCTTTTACTCATTATTTCTCCTATCTCCCATTACCTCAAATATTTTCATCACTTTCCCTTCCTTCCTTGCCTTCTTCTTATCCACTGTTTAAATGTTCAACTCTGCTATTTGCTTTATGAGTAATAAGCTCATACTTATAACATGCCAATGCATTTCACTGCTACAGGATATTGTTTTTATCTAGTTTTAATGATGGCATATGTATATTATTCTACATTTCATATGTGTATTGGTCTATGTATTTACAGTATATTTCAATATCATGTAATTTTAACCTATTTATATGAATTTTCTGTTCTTTTACTTGTGGAGATTTTTCTCCCCAGGCCTCCACTGAAAATGCATAAAATTATCCAGTCTGACTTTCTCAGTGAACACATATCAATAAATAAATGTGTCTGAAATTTGTAAAGCCATGGATAAAGGAATGATAGAAGCTAGTGATGTGTCAGATGTATATATAATGGACACTGCCTTCTGTTTGGATCATTGATTGTCAGTTTGATCAAGAGTACTATTTTGAGTTAGTCTGACAATGTCCATCAGTACCTGTAGATACGTGTATGGGAAAAGTTGTGCAATTTGTGTCCCAAAATACTAAATGTGCATCACTGATTCTGTGAAAGGCCAACATCTGAAATGATCTGTCAGATGTTTTTCTGGAGAATCTAATAAATTCATCGATGTGTTGCAAAATAAGAGCCACAAGAGTCAGATGTCATGTACACTATGGCCACTGATGTTCATGCAAAGCATAACCTAGTGTACTGCAAAATGTGTCTTAGGTCAGAATACACAGTATTATACTGTCTTGAGTGTCTGACAGAATGGTCATTTTAGGAGTCCAATGAGGACCACTACAAAACTCAAGTGCTAGCTCCCTGACAACCCTGTAGCCTTCAACATCCCTTCATTGCAACCCTTGAGCATGGCTGCACATCCCTTTATAACTAACAGTCTGTCTCCCAATGCACTGATTATTTCATAATTATCTCATCATGATGCTACTGAACTCACTCATCAGCTACATCATGCAATACCACTGCAATGAAATCATATGCATTGCAACATATGCTGGCTTCCACTGTAAATTGTCAAAAATGAATGTCCCCAGGATTAGAATTCCTAAACTGTATTCTGTGAAAGAAATGGCCAAAACATGCTTATTAAGTGTTTTTTTTTCAGGCAGGCAAAGGCCCTCTGCATCCCTGAATATATATATATATATATATATATATATATATATATATATATATATATATATATATATATACCAATTTCACAGTTAGCTCCAATGCAGTTAACCACATGTGCCCTGAATTTACAAAAAATATAATTTTACTGTGGGTTGGTGCTTTTTGGAAAATGTTTTTGAATCATGTAAGCTTAGTAATATGCCTCTTTCTGGCATCTGTAATATTTGCATTTCATAGTGGTAATAAATGGCTTGAGCTTGCTGTTTTATAAACGACACTTCATTTAACTTTCCTTTGATAAGGGCAGCAACCATACAAATAGCTGCAAGTGCTTTGTGATTCATATGCAGCATCTTTAAGTTCTTCTATTTTTTAAAATAGAGTCCATATCCTAGTGTTATCAGTTTTACAGGCTGATCAAATTGAACATACAATAATGAATCAATTGAAATATTTATTATCTGTTAAAAATATCAAAGCGATAATTTGAAAACAGCAAAAACTTAATATTTTTCATATTTAAAGTATTTTTTTAGTATAAAATGGCAATACACCTGCAACATCTGGCAGAAGATAAAGATTTCTGATGTAGCATTTGTTTAAATATATTATTTTCCTTATGAGTTCTACTGTGGAAAAAAAAAAGAAAAAAATAAATGGCAGAAAAGGAATGTCAAATAGAGGTAATAACTAACATTTTTCATACTTGACTGCATGTCCATACATGGTAAACTATGTTTATGAGAAGAATTAGTACCATTCCATCCGTAATTATGTGTTATAATTAGAACAAGATGTGTAGTTTTGTGTTATAATGACAGCAAAATGATGAATGATAACTTCCATTCAGCTAATAACCAAATATTTATTTTGAAACAAAATGGAGATTTGACTAGACTATTTGAAAGATATGCTGTTTCAGAGACCCATATTTCAGTTATCAAAGACGTAGCTTGCTGTGGGAAAGTTTCTTTTGACCAAGGTTTTATTCATTAAATACTTTGTCCCAAATAATTACATTTGCATTCCTTTTCTGTGGCAGAACATTCCATTTCTTTAATCCTTACTAAGAACTTTCATGAGTGAAGCTGTTAGAAAACTATGTAATCCCTCAACTGTGTATAACATATTAATATGCAGTGCGGTTATTCTGGATGGCACTTTCTGGCCACATGAAAAAGAGATTTGATACAACCCTAAAGCACACAATATTTATATTTATCTTTACATCTCAAGTACAGAGTCGGATTTGCAGATGATGTAACATAACTAGGGTCTTGATTTTCATGGTCACATGTGGAAAAGAAAAACCTCAACATAATTAGCTACTATTTTAAAACACTGGGGTATTTGCAACTTTACTTTTAAATTTATTTCAAGTTTAATGAAACATAACTCAGAAGCTGAGTGATGTCTTATTGAAGTGTTTAATGTTTGTCACAGAACAGTACAGATGCAATCGCTTAGTTATGGCCTGGTCAGTGGTTTTACAGATTTGGATGTGAGAAGATTCAGATGAATCATACTGCAAATGCTCTATGGAAATATATAAATACAGCCTTCATTGCTGTGGAGTTTACATACTACTATAAACTGTTAAGTTAACCCTTTTTCATTTGCACGAAGGATTTGCTGTATAAATGATATTTGGAGGGTATTATTTTTCTTCTGTATATAAAAGGCAGTATCCCCAAAACATTTCATTATATTTTGTGCACTCTTCAGGGTTTTATCTCTAGGTGTCATTTGCCCCTATATCTGCCAGCCACCAATCCTTTCCCCCATGAAAGACCCATTTATTACTCAGCTATAGAGCTTTCAGCCAGAGCTGTGACAAGAGCTGTCTGAGGAGAGGAGGATCATCCAGGCAAATATGCCGATGCTTTGATGTCTAGCCAGCATGTTGACAATGAGAACATTTGCATGGAATAGTCACATTTCCAGGTGGGAACAAGTTATTTGCATCAGTGCAGAGGCTCACTGCATTCACTCCGAAGCAGCTCTTTTGAGTGTGCACCTTTAGCCCCTAGTGGGCGTGGCTTAAGCCTTTAAAAACTAAGTTAGCACCTTAGAGTTCTAGAAAACTCTCATTGAAAAAGGTCAAATATCAATAGAGTTGTGTTTGCCATCACATATGGCTCAAGACAAAATATCCTGGTACCTTGTAAGTAACATGGTTTTGGAATTATTAATGCAAATATGAACAATCCATATTTGACGCCTAGAGGAGCAGTAGGGGTTAACTGCAGAAGACGCCTGGAGGAGCACTCGGCTGTAATGAGTATGCATTACAAAGGCCACCATCCATCACTGGCTTGCTAAGCCTAACACCAAGTTCCAAGTCATGTATCTGCATTGTAGTTCTTCTTTCAAGAGGGCTTTTGTACTACACAGCTGACTGCCATGCTGTCCTCTCAGGATGGCCACCCTATCCTCTGCAGCAAGTGTTGTCATGCTTCTGTGCCACTAATCAATCTACAGTACCCAAACCATAGTGACTGCTTTAATTCTCAGTGTCACTTGCACTGCCTTCAGATTTCAGGGAATGATACTTGACAGCTGGCTATACAATTTCCTTAGCCTTTAGCCCTAGATTAAAAGACAATTCTGTAGCCAAAACTATTATTTTTAAATACTATTTTATGCCATATAATTTAAAAAGCTTGAAAACCTCACCTTAGTTTAGAAATACATAATGGTTTACATTATAACAGCAACATATATTTATGCATTGATTGCTTTTGTATTTGTTACCCTGAAGCCTGATAGTTTTATTTTAAGCTGAGAATATACTGCAAATGTTGTAGACTGTCAACAACTAATTGCAATTCTATGCCTAATTTGATCTTATGCACAAATAAACATATTTATACACTGCATCAAGGTTTGATTATCTTCTTCTGACTTTTCCCATTTAGGGGTCGCCACAGCGAATCATCTATATGCTCATGATTGGGAGTAGAGTTTTACAGTGTCAAGTTGCCAGCCCAGCACTCAACCTTCCATGGAAGGCACACACACACCTAGGGCCAATTTAGAGTGTCCAATCCACCTACAGCATGTCTTTGGGATGTGGGAGGAAACCGGAGCACCTAGAGGAAACCCACGTGACCACAGGAAGGACATACAGACTTCATACAGAAGGCACCCCAGCCGAGGATTGAACTGGAGAACCTCTTACTGAGAGGCGACAATGCTAACCGCTGCACCTCTGGGGCTGCCCTTTAAGGTTTGATTATACAGTGTAATAAAAACTGCTAATAATAAAAACATGTTTCACAATGTAATAAAACAATCTAAAAAGCACTGTGATGCTGTCTTACATTAACCAGTTCAAATTTATATCCAATGAAAATGTATTGCATATAAATGAATAAATAAATATTTATATATTTACATACTTTGCATATAATACGTGGACAGCTGCAGCCTTGTGCCAAGCAACCCACAGTGACATGACAGAAACAACTAAGGACTGACAAAATGAAAATATGACCGTAGACAAGAGAAAAATAAACCTAAGCTCTTCTACATGCTACATGCATTAGTTTATTCTAATCATAAGGGCCTATTTTATATGTTAAACTAAACCTGACCATCTTGCTATAATATGTATTTCTGACTAAATATTTATTGTATTCCCACACTGCAGAATGTACATATCTGCCACTTGCATACAAAAAGTATAAAGAAATTTGGGAAAATGATTCAATGAAATTCTACAGAATGCCTCCATTTGATGTCTACTTACAGAATGCAATCTCTTTGTGCCCCTACAGAGATTCATGAGTCTTATGGTTAGATCCACATATAAATAGCATAGCTAAGATCTCCATAAATCTAACCAGACAAAACACATACCTGGAGTTAAAAAAGCAAGCTAGATTAGCTACTAAGGCTGACAAAGTATTGCACCTAATACAAAGGCAAATAATATTCACTAAGAATCCTAAAGATTATTGGCAAGAAATTAAAAATCTAACTAGTCTGTCAAACAGTAAAGTTGCACTCTGTCATCATAGACTCAACTCATTCAATAATGACATACTTGAAGGATTTAAAGACTTCATTATCTCTTCCTTCAAAGATATCACTATCTCATTTGCACCATCTAATACTAATAACTTACCCTTACCAAATAAGCAGCAACTGCAACTATACCCCCATGACTGAATACTCTGCTATCTTCCACTTCACTGCTGTTTCTGTTAAGGTAACCAAATTCCTGATACAGAATCTAAATATCTCTGCCACTAAACATACAGCCCTTCACCCTGCCTTACTAAAATAGCAAATAAAATCACTAAGCTGCTAGCATTTATCTATAACCATTCTCTTTCCTCTGGAATCATTTCAGCATGCAATTATTTTTGCTCTACCTGTGGTCTCATTACTCAAAAACCTCAAGGATCCCATCTTTACATTCTGTCTTCTGGCTAAAATATTTGCAAAAATAATTTACAAACAGTTACTCAAGCATATCAACAGCTATGTCTCAAACAGGCAACATGGCTTCAGAAACACTATTTACTGTGACATCAAGGCTTCATAACAGCTGATATTTTTGTTGATAAGACAAGGGTCTTTGCAACTGTTAACCACAACAGTCTCCTTAGCTAACTTCAGAAACTTAACTTTGGTGAAAACACCATTACATGGGTCCAAAGCTACCTTGATAGCAGGACATTTCTAGTTGATGCCAACAATCAGCTGTCTAATACTGAAAACCTAAATATTGGGGACCTGCCAAGGCTCTGTTTTAGGACCCTTATTTTTTTCTCTTTTCATTAATGATCCTTCCAATGATCTCCTTAAGCTTGACTTAATTCTTCATGCTGATGACATGCTTTACTTCAAGCAAATATATACCACACTATCCTGCAACCACTGATTCAGAAGTCATTTCTAATGCTATGCAATTGAGCTGACCAAAATAAACTTCTGATTAATCACCAAGAGACAGACATTATGCCTTCCACCACTACACAAAAAGATCCACACTTGCCTAACATTGCTGTCACAGATAACCAGGGAAATGACCCTAGATCAATCCCAAACTATCATCCCTCATGCTGCAATATTTCTACACAGCTAAAGCTCAGCTACTGAATCTGCCATTTATTGCTCCCTATTATCTCCATATACATAGCTTAGAATATTCTTCTTTTTCTAAATGTAGAATATGATGTGTCATTACTCTCCTTCAATTCTATGTATAATATCCAAAGAGTACAAATAATTCAAAGCAGATTTGCCAGATTTTCTCTTCTACAGTGTCCAGAACACATCAGTTTTGCTTTATTCAGGTTTGTAACTGATGTCTGGTGACACAAAGATCCACATATCTACTTTCTACATTACTGTACAAAATCCTACAAGAGGGCTACTGCCACTCTCTAAACTACCCATATATGATCAAGCATATTCTTTGAGATATAACCAAGGCAGTACCATATAACGTAATCATCCCCCTGTCTAAACTGCAACAGGAGAATGTGCCTTTTCCAGACTTGTTCCAGCTCTGGAGATAAGGTCCCCTCCTGAAATCAAGTCATAACATTCCCTGCTTGATGTCAAGAAATCACTTTCAGTTTAGTAAAGCTGATCAAATGCTTTAGAGACAATGGTTATCAAATAATAAGCAACTCATAAATTCATAAAGCTAGCACTGTCATCGCCCCTAACTATACTCACTCCTTACTATATTATTTTTATTTTCAGATATTCATCCTTTGAATCTGTATGTTTTAAGTAGACAAGGACTTGATTTTATTAAGTTTTCTGCTCAATGTATATCAGTTTGCATATTTGTATGTCCTCTAAATTTTCATTTTTCCTTGTACCATACATTTTTCAGCTATAAACTAAGGCTTCCACTCCAAGTTGTGGCTGAAAATGGCTTCGGACCAGTCCAACTACCTGGTTAATGAAAATAAAATAAAATAAAATAAAATAAAATAAATAACCAATTGCACCATAAGGTATTACATACAAATCACTCTCTAATGAAAATGATACTTTTATGGAGGTATATGCATGTCTTACTTTTAGTTTAATTCCAAATCAGTACCTATATTTTCTGGACATATACTGCATTCACTATGTTTTGTGTATTTGTTTTATTTATTTTTTAACCGGTAAAGTCTTATTAAGTAGAATATATTTATAGAAGGAAAGCAGGGAGAAAAATACCCAAGAAACATGAATTAAAAATAAGAAGAAGAAATATGAGGATTCTATTGTGAGTATTAAGTCAATGCATGAAGAAAAAAACTAAGCCACTAGATCTTGGAATGGCAAAGAATATAAACAATGGTGCATAAATGACTATTCCTTGAAACACGCAGAAGCACAAACTGTAGAAAAAGAACCTGAAAACCAGTGGACGCCAACTCAAATGATGAAAAAATGCTCAAATTTATTACCCCAATTAAAAGGTTTTAAAAATCCTTAAAGTGCGTTAAATCACATACACTTTTCACCACACTAAACTCTGTGACTTCTTCAGAAGGCAAAAATACGGAAATACAAAAAGTAGCCATTTTTAAAATTCTTAAGTACTATAAGTCATTAGAGGTAATTATTCAATTACTCTCTTCATTTCATTTTAAAGAGAATATCTTAAGTAAACAATCAGTTAAATACAAATATATATAAAAGGTGTAAACAAACGTAAAAAGTGTAAATAGAAATAACGCGTAAGTAGAAATAACGCTAGTGCACAAGCACCTCGTATAAGTCTTTTTATACAAACAAATATTATCTGCTAAACCACTATCTGGGCAAGTTAAAAATAGTCAAAGGTATAGTAAAATAGGCAGTGCAAAGATATGTTAGTTCATATTAAAAATAAAATTTAATTTCATTACCTTAAGGTGCTTAGATCTAACCAACCCCTATTCTTTACGTAAATAAGGTGAGTTTATTGTATAAAATGTGTAGTATAGTATAAGTTCCGTATTTTTGCCTTCTGAAGAAGTCACAGAGTTTAGTGTGGCGAAAAGTGTATGTGATTTAACGCACTTTAAGGATTTTTAAAACCTTTTAATGGGGTAATAAATTTGAGCATTTTTTCATCGTTTGAGTTGGCGTCCACTGGTTTTCAGGTTCTTTTTCTACAGTTTACACAATGGTGCATAAATAATATTTCTCAGTAATGATGCAAAGAACAAAAGGGTAGAACATTTGTTTGTTATTGGAAAATTCTCAGAAATATACAGAACAATAAAATGCGCACTTCTGATATACAAAACAAGAAAAACAATATTTACAAGACATCTTCGTTATACATTCAATAATGTAGCAGATCCATATGTAAGGAAATTGGGGGATAAGAGAGAAATATGGGAAGAACAAGCAGAGGAACCCATAGTTGGACTAGGGAAGAGTGATGAGGGTGGGGGAGGAAGGGTATTACTGAGAGCACAGTTACCCCCTTTTTTTAAAAGAGGTAGGGGAAAACTGGGGTTGGAAATTTTGGAAGAGGAATGGTTGACAATAATGGGGGCAGAACAGAAAGATAGAGACAAAGAGAGGGAGGACACTTGGAGATGAAGAAGACTGCACAACAAATTGGGGATGGAATGACACACAAGGAAACACACTAAGCTGACATTTTCAATAGGTTTAAGCCACAGAAGAATACCAGCTTATAATGTACCACAGCAATGCCTGCATCTAGCAAGTGTGCTGTACTGAAGGCAGTATGGTCAGCAGTATGAAGACACTGTCATGAGCACCTTTCAAACAGTACCACTGCATGCACAAGTGTTATGACACATAAAGCAAAGCCAATCTATATACACTGTTGATGGTGAAGGAAAGCAAAGCTATAAGCACCTCTGCAGTTAAAGTAATACAAACTATAAGCACTGCGTCAATTAATTAACAGCATTGCAAACACATGCAGCTAAGCAGGTAGGTCAGCGATAAACAGGTACAACAATAATTCTTTATACATATCTTGAAGCTGGGACAGATGCACCAATCTCCTCTGCAGATCAGTCTATTTCCTGCATATCCTCTGGTGCTGCACTACACACACAAAAAAAAAAAACAGCATACTCACGAACATCAGTAACTGCTTCAAGGTGTACAATAGGGCCTATATATGTAAAACCAATAATCAGTTACTCATACATACTATAGTACTCAGGCTCTCTCTCCTCAAACTTTTTTTTTCTTTTGGTGGAGAAGGTCAGGATTGCTCACTGGAAAGGTTGATACCAGTGGCATGACTTACTACCTTTCAAGACAGTACCAGGCATACACCTTGTGGGACTAATATGAGTTCCAGAGCATATACTGCTGGTGGTTGTACAGATGCATTTGGTACAGAAGGCATGCAGGTTGTTAGATTTTATTCATATAAGGCTGAAATTAATTCTGTTGTAAATATGCTGAAAGAAAAAGCTTGCTTAAATGCAGAAACAGAGTTTAGTAATATGTGATCAGCAATCATACTAAATGACCATGGCTTGGAAAATAAGGAACCTGCTGAATGGACATTTTTCACTTACAGACTTAAAAACAGGATGTATGCAAGAGCAAAAATGCAAAATCTGCTTTTAAAGAATGGACAATGACACTGTGGCAATGTGTTTCCTCAAAAATATGTTTTTCTGCATGGAAAACAGGACATGTTTATCAGCATTGGCACAAGAACAGATGTTCTTATACAAAGATCCAAATAGAATACAGGATGTTCACACTGTCAGAACAATGTGTTTCCTCAAAAACATGTTTTTCTGCATGGACAACAGGACACTGTTATCAGCATTGGCAAAAGAACAGATGTTCTTGTACAAAGATCCAAATAGAATACAAGATGTTCACACTGTCAGAAAAGCTGGTCTCTTACAAGACCTTGTTAAACAAGGAAGCTTAGTATTGTTTCTACAGGATGAGCAATTCTCCAAAATAGATTATCAAGAGGAAATGTATATGTTTATGCATGACTAAAAGTGTATATAAAGACCTGTATGAATCCAGTAATGTTAGAGGTATGGTAGGGACTCATTTGTCCTGAGGTAAATGTTATATCTCTCACATCGTCTGTACTATATGAGAAGTAAAAGTTGGAATAGTACTTTAAAATGCAATGTTAGTACGTTTGGTTTATTATAAAAAGTTATTTGTTACTGCTCTCTAAAGTTGATGCTGCAAAGTATATTCTCTCATCAGTGTTTATTCTGCAAGTTTCTGTATGCAACAGACTGTGAATGCAAATATAACCAGACTTTGAATTTTAGCAGAATCCAGCCAGCAAGACTGTGTGTCTTAAGAAGACTTCAAATCCATCCCACACCAAGCACCAAGCAGTAAGCAGAGCATCCATATAATTTTTCAATGGCAAGCTACACTGCATTTGAACCTACAATCTGCAATTCAAACACAGGGGGAGTGATGGTAAGCCCTGCAGTGGGTCACTTCAGTCAAATTGCAGTAACTAACATTTGTACGTATGTGTAAATCCTAAACAGAAGCATTCTGGTTTATGCAGCTTGCGGTAGTAAAGTTTTTTAGACGTCTAAAATCCGGAGTGAGACTAGTTCAAGAAAGTTGCAGTGCCATAAATTCTCCAAGAAAAGGTGAATGTCCACTTGTACAGTGGTCCACTGCCTGTTGTGCTTCACCAGCTTCTCAAGTGACTCTGAAAAATTTCTAGCCATCAGCAACAGCAGCCTGATCACCTGTTTTCTTGCTAACTGGTAAGACTTTTTTCTGTGTCACATATTTAGTGTGGATGATGTTAAACAGTTTGTATATTCTTAAGACAGTTTGTATATTCTTACATAGTATGTATATTCTTAGACAGTTTGTATATTTTTAGACAGTTTGGATGTTCTTAGACAGTATGGATATTATTTATAATTCATGCAGGAGTAAACCAAACTTTAGAAAATTGCAATGTTGGTATACACAGCACATTAGTAAATGTAAAACCTTATTAGGGCAGGTTGATAGTAAGGCATTATGCAAATGTATTACAATATTTGACTGGTATCTCAAAGAAAACCATGTGGAATATGACAAATGTTTATGCCATAAAAAAGTCTTGCATGATATTGCTAAAAAAATAGACTGTAAAGACAGATCTGTTCATGATAAAGAATTAACTAAGGGTAAAGTGTTTCCATTACATTCAGATGTTGAACAGTTATGTCCTGACACCACATGAGTCAAATCAGTTACTGATAGAACCCCTAGTACATTTTGTTACAAAAGAATGTAATAAACTTCTAAAAGACAGACACAATGAGTTCAGGAAGCTTAGACAAGTTATATATACATCTTTTCAAAAGGGCATACAAGTTTCAAATTCAGCAGAACAGCTTACTAAAGAATGTCAGAAAGACCATGCAACATTACAGGAAATTCAACAGCAGTTGCAGGATAAAGGAAATAAATTAGCTGAACTGACAGAGACTGGGAACTTCCTGCATACACAGTTAATCTGTGCAAAACAAATATATTTTATAATATGTTTATGTTTTGAAAATGGTTAAACATACATGGTAGGATGATAGAGACAAATCATTTTTTAAATGTTTTACTTTCATTCAGTTAAAGCAAGACATCTATCAGTACTACAGTAAGTAAAGCATATGACTGCCATTCTTAGCACAATCAAATGGTAAACAAAACTGTTCTAGTGTATAAAAATTAAATTAAAATAGTTAATAAGAGTAAAAAGTTAAAGTCGCAAGACTGACATGCTTGTATAAAGATATACAGATACAAGACAGACATGCATGTATGTTCTTTTCATCTAAAATACATTTGTTACAATACACAAGAATAACAGGCAGACAACAGCAAATACAAATAATATAAATATAAACATGTGTTGGTTAAGCTAATATCTATTTTGTTTTTTTTTTTTACAATTTTATAATTGTATAGTAACACCAAACAGTTAACGTTCTGAATTAAAAAAAAAAAAAAAATCACAGATGGTATTATTCAAACAGTTTTTTGTAAAATTAATGACAGGACAGTTAAATAAAAAATTAATTAATAATAAAAAATACTGAAATCCATGTAAGCTAATTGCAATGTAGTATAAATGCATAGTTATGCAAATCACAATCACATTAAAGGAAAAATGCCAAAAGAATTAACTATAGTTTACAGAGTATGAAATGTGAGCTCAGACCTTCCTAGACTAGATGAATAGTTACAGGAAATGTTGAAAAGATAAGATAAACAACAAGACTGATTGCCAGACAAGTAGTTTGAGTTTTTCTAAAGCATCATTGTTATTAAAACATAATTGTTAAATGTTTACAGGCAACACTGGTAATTATTATAAATGTCACAATTGTGCATAGATGTCACTGATAATCTGTTTGCAAGTAAATGTTAAAAGGAAAAAAAAACCTCAGTTGCATCAAGTACAACCAGCAAATGGGCTATAGTATACATACAGTTCAAAACAATTGTGCAGGAGGGTGTAAATGCCTACTAGTGGTAATAAACAGCAAACGCTTTATAAAAAATGATCAAATCAGACAAAGGTCTATAGTTGAGTAACCTAATAAAATAAATGTATAACCAAAGTGCTGGGCTGACATACATTCTATTCTCACAGCATAAAGCAGATAAACAATAGTGCAGTACTACAGGAGGAGGGGTACTTTCTCAGTTTTACACTGACTGTATAAGCAGTACTGCACAAGGGTCTGAAATAAAGCTACAGAAAAAATAAATAACAAGGGTCTAAAATAAAGCTACAGGAAAAAATATATCATTCCTTCTTGACAATACTCTTTTAGGGAGAGGAAAAAACAGGTATTAGTGCATTAAAAATACTGGTAAACTGGATTAAACCTAACAGGATAAAATATTTTACAAGTTGTTAATAGCTGTATTTACAACCTGTTAAACTGTAAAGCTATACAAGAGATGGTTTAAAAAACAAGAGATGGCTTAAAATTGATTACAGCTATACAAGAGAGAGTAAAGACATGTAAAAAACTGAACAAGATTGGTCACTATTTTAATATGTTTTTGGCAAAACAATGTTGGTATAAAAAAGCATGAATATTTTTAATTGCTGAGTATGTAGTTTAAAATAACAGGATATATCAGTATCAGTTCCACTAGATATTTCTAAAGAGACATAAACATTTTCCAAGATTTTGCTTAATATTAATGTTATTAAATCTGTAAGATTAGACTAAATGTACTTTATAGTCTTTGTATGTACAAATGTAGAAAATTTCAGTACAAATGATAGTCTTTGTGTGTACAAATGCAGAAAAATTCAGTACAAATGAAATTAATGTCTAGTAATGAATATGTGTGAAAAAAAAACATATTTAAAGAAAACAATGGGTCCAGGGTACCTACTAGATTAAAATGCATAAACAGCAAACAGTCTGTGTAAATACATACTGATCAGGATACATTGTAATAAGTTCAAAACTAATTTGTCAAGTTGTAATATCACTGGTTTTACCCCAGTAAAATAATTGCTTTCAAATATGTATTATCTAAGCCCAGTTCAGTACTTTACCAAGATGTTAATGGGCAGTTCAAAGACATGACCACAATGTTATGGTTAAAATGACATTAAAACTGTATATTTTCAGCAGTGTATAAATGCTTGCAGTAGCACATGGTTATTGTCTCTTATAGTTAATTCAACAGTTAAAATAAGTTAATAAAACAGTTCTAAGTCATAAATTAAATTCTGTAATTGCAAAAGAATAAATTGATCAAGTTAAAAAAAATAACATTAAAGCAGACACAGCTCATAATTGATAAAATACTGTCACAGAATGGTCTGCAAAAGAAAAAGTTTTAAATACATTCAGTTTTTGTAGTAATACTAAATATCATTGTATTAACTATGTAAAATTGCATTTTGACTTGTATCAAAAGAAGACTATAGGTTTGTTTCTTAATGTGTTTTCTATATAAAATGCTTTGAGTATGTTTAAAAACAGAGGGAATTGTTAGATTTTATTAATATAAGGCTGAAATTAATTCTGTTGTAAATATGCTGAAAGAAAAAGCTTGCTTAAATGCCGAAACAGAGTTTAGTAATATGTGATCAGCAATCATACTAAATGACCATGGCTTGGAAAATAAGGAACCTGCTGAATGGACATTTTTCCCTTACAGACTTAAAAACAGGATGTATGCAAGAGCAAAAATGCAAAATCTGCTTTTAAAGAATGGACAATGACAGTGTGGCAATGTGTTTCCTCAAAAATATGTTTTTCTGCATGGAAAACAGGACATGTTTATCAGCATTGGCACAAGAACAGATGTTCTTATACAAAGATCCAAATAGAATACAGGATGTTCACACTGTCAGAACAATGTGTTTCCTCAAAAACATGTTTTTCTGCATGGACAACAGGACACTGTTATCAGCATTGGCAAAAGAACAGATGTTCTTGTACAAAGATCCAAATAGAATACATGATGTTCACACTGTCAGAAAAGCTGGTCTCTTACAAGACATTGTTAAACGAGGAAGCTTAGTATTGTTTCTACAGGATGAGCAATTCTCCAAAATAGAATATCAAGAGGAAATGTATATGTCTATGCATGACTAAAAGTGTATATAAAGAGCTGTATAAATCCAGTTATGTTAGAGGTATGGTAGGGAATCATTTGTCCTGAGGTAAATGTTATATCTCTCACATCGTCTGTACTATATGAGAAGTAAAAGTTAGAACAGTACTTTAAACTGCAACGTTAATACGTTTGGTTTATTATAAAAAGTTATTTGTTACTGCTCTCTAAAGTTGATGCTGCAAAGTATATTCTCTCATCAGTGTATATTCTGCAAGTTTCTGTATGCAACAGACTGTGAATGCAAATTGAATTTTAGCAGAATCCAGCCAGCAAGACTGTGTGTCTTAAGAAGACTTCAAATCCATCCCACAGCAAGCAGCAGCAAGAAGCAAGCAGCAAGTAAGAGCCATATAATTTTTCACAGGTGTCCTGGAATGACCGGGATATACATATAATGTGTCACATGCATGGTCATAGCCGGGCACAGGCCCAATAGCACACTGTAGTCATATTAATATGCTGCATTACATGTGCTGATCTGAAACATTTATTCTAAATTACTTCATTAGCATAATTACTGTGCTATGAGCCCTGAGATAGCATAATAAAAGCTACTATTGTCATTGCAGTTATCATCATTCTATCAATTTAAACCATAAGAATCATATTTTCAACAGAGATTTTTATAGTATTGTATACAGTAACCTTCTGCAGTTGTTGTGCTAAGGATACACAGGACATCAATTGGGGAAGCAGAATAGAAACATCTACCTCATTTCAGGAGTTTATCAATGGCAACTTGCAGACAGTGAGACAGACATCATAGGGAAGTTCAAATTGGAAATGTGAGCATGCAAGATACAGGTTTAGACTGCAGCACCCCACACTATGTATTGCTAAATTTCACAGATTGCCTGAGTACCCTCATGGGCTACCAACCTATGATGGTACTCAGGGACCGTGTGAGTACATTCAAAGGCTGACAAAAGATATTGGCACATATGCAGACTACACATCCTTCTCTGCAATAGTGTAGTTGACAGCCACAGAGAAAGGGGGAGGGAGGCACACACTTGGTAGATTGCGCAGATTACAGATGTTTTTTGAAGAACACATGGTAGTGTAGCCTAAGAGGCTTAGATGACTCTACAGACAGATTACAGAAAACATTTTATACAACATTATGTCTTCAAGTTGTTCTAACTACATTTCTCTAGGGGTGTAGCATATGAGTGTAGGGTATTGCTGACATACTAGGTTTTGCTGTCCCAGAATTAGTGGAGTGGTACAGACCATAGTTATTTGTCACCATGTAAAGGAATGTATATGCACCAAAACAGCTTCATTAGGTGGAAAATTAATTTCCAGACAGAAAAGCTGTGTTACTGCTGGATATGTGTGTGCATGGAAGGTACAATCTAAGGACAGAAAGGGCTTGACAGGCCATTCCAGGAATATGTGTGCCAGGACATTGTTGCAAATATGCATGACATTCATTGGCCATGGTAGATCACCACAAGAGGTCTAGCACAGAGTCACAGACATCAGAATCTATGCCTGCATAAAGCCCAAAGCCATTGCACATGGTGGCAACATGTGAGAGCCCACTATCTCAAAATACACCCACTGATCCAATTGTGAATTGTGAGCTTCAGTGCAATTTCAAGGAATTGTGAGCTTAAAGGGAAGAGAAGTTGACTGCTGCTCATGTTGTCTAATTTCTATGTGCAACTGTTTTGATTAGCAAATGGCCATCAGTGTTTGTGAATTTGATAGTAGTGCAAGTAGCACAATAGGTAGCCTACTTGCCTTTGGTCTAAAAGGCTATGGATTCTATTCCCACACCTTGTAAATGGACTGCTGATAGTGTGGTGCACTTAAAGGGGATAGACGTGCTGCATGTCCAATTATGTCTTCCTTTGGATGCTATGCCTAGTAACTATGAACCTGTTGCTGGTTTGCCATGCATTCCCTATTGCAATCATACCAGCTTACCATTTTTTTTTTCTTTTTTTGTAACATAGGCAATTATTATTCAATGGTAGCAGGCACTGAACTTGTAGATGAAACCCTGAAATGTAAAGTTGTTTGCCAGCAGCAACCTGTTCATTAGTTACATATCTCTTTAATGTGGAATTATTCAGATTACTTTTACTTTTGCAGAGATTGTGCATATTGACTGATATCACTGAAATGTAATGACAGAACTTTAAGTGCACGTTTACGGTTGAAATGTTTTGAAGTGGGTAGTTTTATAAATATTGGCCTACACTTTGTTTCATTGCTTACTGAAAAGTATGCATGGCCCTAAAAATGTGTGCAAGAAGCCTATGGTTTGAAGACAACCCAAAGGTAAACTTAAGCCACCACTGGGCAGATGCATTTTCTTTGAATGTGGGTTTCAATGCAGTTTCAATGAATGTGAGTTTCAAGGGCAGAGAAGTTCACTGTTGTTCATGCTAAGACTGTATTCATTGTGAGACCTTGGCAAGGATTCACGAAGCCTCCGTGTAAGAGTTATAACTCTTACATGGAGGCTACAGTTAAATGGAGTGATGTCAGCATGCTTTGCATATTAATGAGAGCATGCTGAATCACACCTAAGTCTAACACGGTCCATGTAAGACAGTAGGGGGCGTGTCCGTAGGCTGAGCCCTGCAAGTGGACATGCCCCCAGAAGTGTAAAAGTGCCCAAAGTAAACACCCACAACAGAGTCCATGGAAATGTGAATAAACACAACACAACACATGCCCCCACAGACTATGAACATAAAATATATAAATGAACATGTTATATATTTTTTTTAAATTGTAAAGATGTTTAACCGTGAGTGCGCGTTTGCTGGCGTGCCGTAGCACAGCTACAGTTAGCAGTCAGTGGGAAAGCATATAAGAACTAAATATGCAAAATAAGCCAGGAAGCAATAGCGTAGCGGTAAAGATGTTGGCTGAAGAGCAGGCATTCATGGTTTGAGCCCCCACAACACCAATTTTTTTTTTCAAAATAAGCAGGAAACAAGTTCCTGACAAATATGTACACATAAAACCACAATTTATGTAAAATGTAATGAAATAGCCCATTTATATTGAAGACATGTGAGGTAACAAAAGAATAAAAAATGCCAGATGTGCTCATAGCTGAGCTACAGTTTAACAGAGTGAGTGCATCTGCCCATAGATGAGCAGTGGTTTAACTGGTGCAAAATGAGTGCCCGTAGCTGAGCAGTGGTCTAACATGCTAAATCTATGTGCCCCTAACTGAGCTGAGTGTAATATGTGTGCCGATAGCCAAATGAGGCTTAAAGCAGCGTACCCCATTTGCGCGGAGCTGCGTATCCCGCAAACAAGCTAACCAACGGGCAACGTTGAGCAAGCCGTATCAAAACTGCCTTTACACAGACACACCCATCAGCATGTCTAGGCAGTCATGAAAAATAAAAAGCAGTGGCCAGGTTTGAACCCAGGACACTATAGTCAAGGTACAGAACCACTAAGCCATGACAGCAGTACCTTTAAATGCAATAACAGCTAATATATAGGAATGAATACAAACTAGAATGACAATGCAGGTTTACTAAAGTTGATACAATTCCAAAATGGCCAATCACTGATATGTGTGGGAAAAACAGACTATATAAGCCCCATAGGCGGGAATACACAACATAAACGATTGTAGAACTGACCTGCAGGCAGAATGACAGGAGTAGGAGAGGGTAGTTGCTTTCGAGCACAGAGGTGGGGTGTTGAGGAGTCCAGGTACATGGTCTGGCTCCTAGTCCATAATCATGAGGCCCAACTCATGTAGGGCCAGGTCCTCTGGGGAGCATACAGGGCTGAGGAGTGGGACCGGTTGGCTCATGATCTCACCAGTGCCACAGGGATTCCAAGGACTGGTGAGCAGGTCTGTCACCACCATGCGGACCTGAAGAGACGCAAGCAGGACCAACTGAACCTTTGGATCCAGGAGGCCAGGCAAACACCCAACGCCCCACTACTGAGTAAGTAACATTTAATTATGTATGTAAGAAATTAAACTAGCTGATATTATGGATGTGCATTCCAATATTACTTCATTTATATTACAGCTGCAGGTGTCCGTTCTGCAAACCGCAGAGCCTATGGCGATAGGCTGGTGCGGTTGCGCCACCAGGCAGGTCAGTAATCCACTACCAGTAACTGTAAAGAAATATAAAAGTATGACAGTCAGCAAAAGAGTGCAGTGTAGTCAGTAAGGAATAAAATCTGGAAGTAACAGTGTGAAAGTGTATGCAAGTATTGCTTGATTACAAAAGTGTGTTTCAGCCTGTAAGTTAAACCGAAAAATGAAACTGTCTGACATATATTCTGAAATAAAAATGCCCTACCTGTAAGAAAATAGTACACAACCTGCAGCAGGCTGAAAAGTATAGCTGCAGAAGATGATGAAATCACATGTGTGAAATATATCCCTGTGGAAATACTGAAACAAGACAGAAGTGAGACTGCTGGAAAGGATTGTAATAACTACAGGTAAAACATGTCAATAAAGCCTAGAAATAAGTACCATCCTGAATAGTAAAATGAAAGCAAGTGAGAGAGTGTGAGAAAGTGTCATGAATCCAGCAATACAGTAGTAATAACCCCTGAATAAAGTAGACTGCAGTCAAGACAGAATGAAATGCATGTGAGATTCAAAACCAAACAGCGAAATCTGTTCAAAGTGTTGCTGCATCTGGAATGTGTATCCCAAAATCTGGATATGTTGCTCTCAGTCTGCAATATGCAGATAGGATGATTGTCTGATATACCAAACATCCACACTTGTCTACAGCTATATAAAGCAAATGTAGCAGGATGATGTAGCTGAACAAAGCTAGATATGAATGTGTATGAAGAACAATAAAATGTATATTGATGTTGCAGTAACAGTCCTATCACCAAGTTGAAATAGTTATCATATAGGAAACTGTAGTTAGAACAGTAGTGTGTATATAACTGTAGCTATTAGAAATGTACAGCATATGTATGGCTATTTGAAGGTGTTAATATTACTTTCTTTACCCCACCATATAACCACATATAACCCATTCCACGTGAAAATGGTATGTGCAATCACAATTAACACCCCTGGACATTTGTCCTGTTGGGTCATATATATTTGCATGTCCGTTGATGCATCTGCCCTGTTCATACATCCACACCTGATGGCCTGTTGCCATCAATTAACCCTGCATGTTGTTGTACTGTGTATTTCTGCTCAAATTATGCATGTGTTATGCACGCTGTTCAATGGTGTGAATATCTGGGTGTTTGGTTAATGGGAATACTAATGCATGCTGTTACAACTAATTGTGAATGGTATTATATGTCACTAACCCAAACTGTCATGACATATTGCAAAACATAGGATGACAGGGAAGGCGGGTTCCAGCGGACCCACCTCTCCCACCTCAGCTGGCGAGTGCACCTGGCACTAGTGCCGAGTCCAGGCCCTCCTCCGGTGGCCCTGTGCCACCTGCAGGTGGAAGTGCTGCAGGTGATGGGGCTTGCCCCCCCTCTGCAAGTGTGGCCAGAGGAGAACCACCACTCACCCTCTGTAGCGTCCGGACTGTGGTGCATAGGTAGATTCGGGAATCTGTTCTCGAGCCCCTATGCCAGCTCGAGGCATGGGTGGTGCAACTAACGGGCGTGCCTGTTGTCTCGCCTACACAGCCCCCAGCACAGCCCCGTCCTGGGCAGTGAAGGAACAGTGGCAACTGCCTATGGGTGGGGATATCAGTTCCACTGTTGCCATTTGTGGGCTCATTGGCTCTGGATATCCAAACCTCCGTCCCCGTCAATTGTGTAACCCCCCCACACGTGTCATACACCACCCCTCTATGTGTCTTGTTTGTCTTGTCTGTTTACCTACCCAACCTACCTCCCCAGCTGTACCGACTTCCTTCACCTGACATACCACTCTCACCTGAAAAAAGGGCACTCTGTACCCACAAAAAAATTATGCCCCATACATAGCTGCCCATTCCGCACACATGTCTGCTGGACATGGAACCTATCAATTACAATTGGCTGTACAACAAGTATTATTGTTGTCCTGACACCTCTCTCAGGGGTGGAAAGTTTCAAATGTCACACCAAATTACATACATATGCACAGCTGTTGCTGATGAAGAAATGGGCAACTATGGGCCTTACCTACATCCCTCCTGCATATCCCAAGCTTGTTTCCCTACTGTCTTACCCTCTTTGTGACCCCTTTTTCACCACTTTCCTGTCTCCCCATTTTCTTTTCTTTCAAAGAAAATAGCGCAGGTGTGCTCCAGAGTAAGCACCGTTAAGCGGTTGTAAGCGGGTGTGCGCTTGTGTGCGCGGAGCTAACCACCAGTGCGCATGCGTGAGCTCCGCGCAAACCAGCGCTAACCCAGTTACAACTGCTTAAAAGTGCCTTAGTCACTTTGATTGGCAGGTCTTGTAGTCAGTTCAGAAGCAAAATAAAATCCCACTGGTAGTCCCGAACCCAGGACCTTGGAAACAGTAGTCTGCATGACTTACCACTAAGCCATGACTCTTATACAAGAACATTGTGCTAAAATAAATATATCATGTAATAGTAGGAATTAATGTAAAGGGAATATAGATGTGTAGTACACAAAGCATGCCATTTAGAATTACTATCAAAACTAGTGGATTTCCATAATAGTAGTGTGTGAACAGAAACAGCCATGCTAGTTGGTAGCTAGTAAGTAATAATGTCACTATAGCACCTTGCAAGCCACAAACATACTCACAGCAGGATAATCACTGCCCATACCCCACAACCTCTTACAGGAACACATCTGGACCAAGTAATAAAATATGTGGAGCAAAGGCCCAAAACCAGGGACACATTACAAATAATGTTACAACAAACGCAGACAGTTCAGAGAGTAACAGGGTCTGCATTTTGTGGGATGTTTGGAAGGGAATGAAGTCGGAAACTTGAATGTTTGTCACCATATTCTGACTTGAGCCCAGAGTGATTTGCCAGAAAAAGGTGTGCATGAGATATTGACCAAAATATGAGGCAGAAATGTGGACAACCTGCAAATATCTGAATACATGATGGGTCTGACACCACCATATTTGAATAGTTAAGAGCCTAGACATAGCAACAGTGAATGACTTACAGGGATGCCCCACAGACTCCATGTGAAATGTACAAACAGTAGGCAGAAAGGTGTAACACATGCAATGGTAACTATGGAGTCCTGAAAGTATTCACCACTTGCATGGCAGAAAAAGTGTAGTAATACATATGCTCATGCTAACCTACAGTCACAACTGCAGCATACCAGACATTTTAATGGGTGTACCCCACTGATATGTACAATTCCATGAGGCAGATGACAGATGAACCTGAAAGTCTCTGGGGCCTGCTCAGCAGCATACTCAAATACCCTAATAGATGGCAAGGCCCATACCATGGCCAGACCACACTGCATGCTGTAACACCCTAGCAGATATAGCAAGCATTCTAAGGTGTGAATGTACATGGAAAATAGGAAAGTAACAGCAGCACACTACAGTCAGGACACCTAGCAGGCATACAAGTAGTGACTGTAAAGGGCAAATATTGAAGCCTTAGCAACAAAGTGCAAGCAAAAGTGAAAGGAAAGCACACACACACACATTAACAGTAGTAGTAGTAGTTGTAGGTGTCAGTGTACATACACAGTTAGTACAGGAAACTGGAGAAATGAATGGAGGAATGTTAATCTACAACACACCTGGAAATATGAGAGAGATACTAACCTTTACACTCACAGAACATTGTCCACAGCATAACAGCATGGTCCCTGCCCATAAAATCTGAAAGGGCTACGCCTATCTCACATACCTTTTTATAGCATTGTTCTGAAATCACAGTGAGAACTGTAATCAGTACACAACTGGCTGCATGCAATTAGCAAATGCTGGCTAACAATTGGTGCAGAGGCCATCACATGGGCATATGCAGATACCTACAAAAGTATGCTGTACTCCCAGTCCACACATGCAATACTTTCATTGCACCCTGAGAAGGACGT
Organism: Protopterus annectens; assembly: GCF_019279795.1. Classification (NCBI taxonomy): domain Eukaryota; kingdom Metazoa; phylum Chordata; order Ceratodontiformes; family Protopteridae; genus Protopterus; species Protopterus annectens. The sequence goes on from NC_056733.1 coordinate 1,377,331,246, forward strand.
GAGAGACAGACAGACAGACAGACAGAGAGAGAGACAGAGACAGAGAAAATTGCAATTAAGCAGACACAAACAAATTGTTCAGCAACAGCCACCTGAAAGCTGACAACTGGGAAGTGGAGCAGCAGGACAGAGAACCAGACAGCAACACAAGCAGCTGTGACAAACACAGGTAATGTAAAGTAATTCTATAAAGGTCTACATACTGTGAACCCTCCATATGTGTCATTGGTCTATATCCATATGTATATGAAGATGTGTAAAGGGCAGGGGACATACAGCAACTATCAGTGAAGGCTGTACATACATTTGTATGTGAGAGCATCTATGTGCACATATCAATGTTGGTTGATTGTAGGTTATAGTGCCATGTACAAAGTAGGTTTCACAGTTATGTATGTTTAGCAGTATGTTAGTGTGTGTATACAGTATGGTAGACAAACATGTTGATATACCTGTCTATCATATGGATACGTATGTATGTCAACATATGTATGTGTATATATATATATATATATATATATATATATATATATATATATGTGTATATACATATATATGATATGCATATATGTATACATACATAGAGAGAGAGATGTAGGAATACATAGACAGATGTAGATAGAATATTGTACAAACATATATATGTAATGCACACATACAGATATAGATATATGTAGATACATATACATAGATAGACAGATCTGACTATCTACAGGTATGACTGTATATGACGACCTTCAACACACCCTGTCCCACCCACTCTGTCACTCTCACCCCCTCTGTGTCCCCCCCTCCACATCTATAGCAATATATGTACATCAATATATATATATGTGTATATGTATACATACATATATATATATATATATATATATATATATATATATATATATATATATATACACATATAGATATATCTATATACATATATATATATATATATATATATATATATATATATATATATATATATATAAGAGAGAGAGAGAGAGATGTATATAAATTCTGAGTGAGGCACATGTGTACAGATATATTGCAACAGGTGCCTGGTGACAAAGGCATGGAGTGAACACCAGTGTCAAAACCGGAGTACCGTACCACATTTCAAATCACCTACACCAGTAACCACCAGATATGTGATTGGCTGCCCACCACTGCATGTGTCAGGGGTGAACAGGGTCATAAATGTGTACAATAGTGGCCCCAATGATATTTACAGTGGCACACTATCCCTGGAATACCTGCACATGGTATGTGTTAGCGAACATGGTGTGTCAGCTATGGACATGTAGGTCGGTGTACCCCTCCACACCACATAATGGATGCCATGGTATGGACCTCACATGACAGCTACAGATATGGAGAAGGACACAGTGACATGTACAACAAACACTGTGACAATGCACTCAAACACATTACCAATGCACAGTGACTGACAACACAACAGAGTACACATATACTACCCACATAGAGGTTACCACTCCCGGATTTACATATGTAAGTCACACCCATGACAGATGTCCAACAACCATAGTAACACCTCACACCATCCACAACCTAAATGACTGCTGTGTGTCGTCTGTGCCACTGCAATAGAGTGCACATGTGGAGGTAAAAGTTCCTACCCACAGATAAGACATACCCTGCAATAAACCACACAGTGTTAAGAAGCAAGACTCCCCATGAGTACACGTCACACATACCCCTGCTGAATGTTAGTCAGATAGGTAATATGCCATATGAGTCACCCTGTGTAACTGTGTGACAGCAGCAGGTACCATCACACCACATGTGTCACAATGGTCAGGGTAGCTGAACAGTATGCTGCTGTATTCCCAGGGGCAATAGCATATTGTATAGTATTGTATTGTATTGTAATGTATTGTGTTGTATTGTATTGGTATGTTGAGGTGCCTCCTTCGTGGAGTGGAACCACTGCTGCTGTGTGCCAGTGTACAGGTACATATCCTGTAGTCAGGCTAGTGTTACATAGCACTTCTATATGTGTGTTTAGCTCCTGTCAGAGTTTATGTAGCATGCAACTGGGGATACCATCAGGTCCCATTCATGTTGTGTATTCTGCTGTCCTGAGGGTGGCTCTCACCTGGACATCTGTGATGACAGGGAGGTTACAGTCAGCTGGGATAACTATGTCTTATTTGGGGGAGAGGGCGGGGTGACACCTGCACTGAACCTGTCTGCCACAATGTTGTCAATATCTGTGGTGTCAGTGAAATATTTGTTGTTGTGTACTAACTATGGGCATAGGGGATGGATCCTGACCAGGTTGCTAACATAACTGAAGAAGGCCTTCTGGTTATCTGTAGTGTCCCTCTTGATTTCCCTCTCAAAGTTGCCCATGGATGTTTGTATGATGGAAAATAGATCCTTACTAGTGCTGCTCAGACATGCCCTCCCTTTATGGAATTATGCTCTGTCTTGCAGTAGCTTTCATCTTCTGTAATACAATCTGTCTATGGCTGGGGTCCACCAGACAGGATGCTGTCCCTTTGTGGAGAGTGTCTTGGTCATATATGGGATTGCATGATCCATGCATTCTCGGAGATGTCTGCAGAAAGCAATTGTGTAGGGGTCAGCATTGTGGGTTGTATCTGCCACTGGCCCAGTGGGCTGAAAGGATACCATGTCACTGTTACAAAGTGTAAAGTTTGCATCTGTAATGTTATTCACTATAGTCGTTTGTGCTGGTGGTGGAGGTGGGATATGTATATCCAGGGCAATCAGTGTGTGGTCAGCTCACAGTAGTTGATGATGTAGGCCATACAGTACCTAAATACAAACCCCCAGAGTGAGGAGGTGCGACCTGAATCGGTGTTCTGACTGCTGGGGTTTGGTAGTATGTCGTATGGAGTGTGCCAGGTACTGTTGCACAGTTGCTGGCAGAGCACTGATACCTGGCCATTTACATGTGTATCCACCAATAGACAGACAGATGCTATATATGTGAGATATGTTGTATCATAACAGTCGAGTAGCATGTGTAGTATGTGTGCCAAATTCTGCTGACATATATTGCTGATATCAGGTTATTTTCTTTCTCAGGTACATGGCCCACCCGCGGAATCCCACTTACTCCACAGCTGAGGATGAGGAGATACACCAGAGCCTGGTGCGGGATTATGTAATACTCTTTTCCTGCACCAGCCAGAATCAGCAGGAGAGGGCTGCACTGTGGCAAGACCTTGTCCGTCGGGTAAATGACATAGGCACGCATAATAGGACATATGAGCAGGTACGACATCACTGCAGTGATTTAATCAGACATGTCCATCAGCATGCGTTGGATATCCACAGGCAACAGGTCGCCACAGGTGATGAGGTGGCTACACATCCCCCACTCACCAGACTGGAGGGACTACTCATGAGTGTAGTGGCTCCAGTCCACCAGCAACAACAACAGCAGCAGACATGCATTATGATGGAGGCTGGAGCCACGCAGCAGCAAGACAGTGAACGTGCACGTAATATGCCATATGTATAGTTGACTGTTGTGTACACTGGTAGATAATGCATGTGTGAGGTGTGTCCTTGGTTTGTAGCTGTCACCATAGTATTTAATGTGCAAGTGTGATATCCTCAATATTAGCAGCTGACCTGTGAAAGGCGACTGTTGTACTACTGACCTGTATCATACTCAGTAACAATGGCACAGTTGTGCCCACTGACATTAGTTTCTTCACGTCTGCAGGTCCCTCTGGTATAACAGCAATGCAGCCTATCCATGCTGGTGAGTGTGTATTAACAATTCCTGTAATAGTCTTGATAGTAATAGTACTATTTGGCTCACTTAGTAGTGCTCTTTGTATGCATGTAGGTGTGTCTGTGTCTGTGTGTTGATATCACGCATACTGAGTACTGTACAATTGTGTGAAACTGTGTGCATGTGTGCATGTGTGCACCTGTGCATGTGTGCATGTGTGCACCTGTGCATGTGTGCATGTGTGCATGTGTGCATGTGTGCACGTGTGCATGTGTGCACCTGTGCACGTGTGCATGTTTGCACATGTTCATGTGTGCACCTGTGCATGTGTGCACCTGTGCACATGTGCACGTGTGCATGTGTGCATGTGTGCACCTGTGCATGTGTGCACCTGTGCATGTGTGCATGTGTGCATCTGTGCATGTGTGCACCTGTGCATGTGTGCATGTGTGCACCTGTGCACCTGTGCATGTGTGCATGCACACATGCACACATGCACACATGCACCTGTGCATGTGTGCATGTGTGCATCACTGGTAATGTGTAGACATTGTAAACTGTGTTTCCTGTTTCCCTCCCACAGGTTCTGGTGCTGCTCTGGTGTCATGTAGCAGGGAACCTGAATCAGGTGCCGTGGGTACTGATAAGGATGACATCTGTGTAATGGCACAGGAAGGTATGCCAGGGTCCGCCATTGCTCAGTCGATTGACAGTACACAGCTGTCGACCCCATCAATGCGCACAGTTATCCTGCCAATACACCCTTTGTCACCAATGTCCCTAGGTGATGGACAGCATACAGTAGGCATTGACCAGGGTAATGTGGTACCTGTGGCACATGCCTCCCCACACAGCAGCCATGGGCATGGCCCAGAGATGGTACCACACAGACAGATGTCCAGGGGTTCTCGTGGGAGCCTCCATGGGCGTACTGCCCCTGTCAGACGTGCCCACAGAGGTCTTACAACCTCAGCTATGTTTCGGGCTGTCATGCAGGCACAGTCACGTATGGAATGGTACACCAGACAGGGTCTGAGGGAGCTGACACCATGTTGCACAGCCATGACTGACAGTATGCGTGGCATTGCGGCTGCCATCCGTGATTTCACCGATGTCATAGACAGACGTTGTGGGGACATATTAGACCGTTTCCACAACCACATGTCCATGAGCCAGGGCGATGGTGGGCGGTTGAGGTGTCGACATGGCCATATGCCAGCAACAGCAGCAGCTGGCAGTCGTCACAGACGACAACAGGGCTGCGGCCACCCCCGTAGTGCCAGCAGCAGCCCCAGCAATGCTGGGTCTGTGCTGTCATCAGACCGCCCCAGGAGACCACATGCACGTGGCTCTGGCCAGGCCCGACAGGGATCTTTGTCGAGTCAACGAACACCTGCATCTGATGACAGTACCCAGTCTGGGTAGGTACTGGATATGGTCCGTAGCGCCCCTGCAAGGCACAGGTACCGTGTCCGTGGCCAGAGACACTGATCTGTATGACCTGGCAGGTATAGTCTGTGGCTGTCCACAAACACCAGTATATGGCAGCCATGAGGTGGAACTGTGTACATCCATACACACATGCAAATTGACAACACCTAGGGCTACCGCATACACGCACACACTGCATCAACATTGCCCCACCTTCTACTGCTGTCCCTCACCAACACACATACACATACATGTCAATCGGTGGTATCGGTGGCTGACTCAGGTATACCAAGTTCACACCCTGTGCATATGATGAAACTGTGCCACCTCCTGCAATCTGTAACAACTGTGCAGGTACAGGTTAACATGTTGCTGATGCACAGTGTGACCACATAGATGTGTAGTAATATTATCATGTTGTTAACAGTACTGTGTGCTGAATTCATTGTGGGTATATCACAGCATGCCTGATGCAGTATGTGTGTGATTGTCATGTACTGTTGTCTACACCCATGGTAAGTACCATAGTGTATCATCTGCACATGTTGGCATACTGATGGTAATGATATCAACAGAAGGCTACATACATAGGTAGCACAGGGGATAAGGTAATGAATGTAGTAATACGTAATGATGGACATGTAAATTGCAAGTGGCATGTTGCCCACACTGGACTCTGCAATGCAGATGTTTGAGGATGTTGATATGTGTGTAGTACTACACGACTGGTACAGGACACACAGGACCACCCTAGCACTGCATGCTCACATCTCATACCATGCTAGACAGCCCCAACACACAAAACTAACTGTCACAGGAGGGAGAGTCCCCATATATGTCAGGGATACTGTGGTGGCAGGCCAGGTAGCATACATCCTACTAAGTATGGAACCACTGAGTGAAGGCTCAGTGTCTGTTATTTGACATGTGTATTACTGCAGGTATGAGCACATGGGTTTCCATCCAGTTATTGTACATCCTGACAGTACATGGTCTGTACACTTGTGTGCACTGAGACTGGACCCTAGCCATCTGACCCATGTATTTCCATGTACATGTGCATAGTGCCTGCATATTTGCAGTGTTACCTACTGGAAGTGGTACAGCTTGTTTGTTGTACAATGGACTACATGCAGCCCTGTTTACTGTAGCTTTGTTTGCATGCATGTTTGCTTGCAATCACCCTGGAATACTGATCACACCTGCAATGCATAGTTATAGAGCTTCTGTGGACTCCTAGTGCCATCTGCATAGCTTACTATATGTATGTCCATGTCCCACTTGACAGGATGTCACTGTTTGTCCTGTTCACATGTACATTGCCTGTGACACAGTGCATATGACTTATCTGGCATGTGTCCACGTGAGCAGTCATATATGCTACTGCTAACTAATCACAGGCACTACACCTTCAAATATTCATCTTCTGTTGAACTACCTGCTTCGCTAGGGACGGCCTGCATCTGTCACCCCTGGGCTTTCAGATATTGGCAAAGGCTCTTGCCACCCCCATAGTGCCTATGTTAGGCAAGGCTCAAATGACAAACCCACCTTCATAGGTATCACAAGGGATAAGAAACTAAGAGTAATGCTACCCAACGCCAGAAGTCTAAACCTCCAGATGCATGCACCTGAAACTCTCCTTGGCATGGAGAACATCGATATCTGTGCAGTAACAGATGCCTGGTTCAGGGCTACTGAGAGCACACCAGCACTACCAGGTTTAACCTGGTTGATTTCTTTGAAACAGTCACCAAGGCCATTGACGAGGGGAAGGTGGTTCACACAGCCTACCTGGACCTCGCAAAAGCCTTCACAACAATACCCCACTTGGGCATTCTAGAGAAGCTCACCAGCTTAAATATAAGCCCCTATGTCACTAGATGGATTGCACAGTGGCTCAAGGACAGAACCCACATGGTTAGAATTGCTTGAACCATGCCAGACTCCAAATTAGTTACGAGTTGTGTCCCACAAGGCTCAGTCCTGGGACCTCTCTTGTTTGGTATATATTTATTGGAGGTACAGGCCAGCACTGATGGACTGTGGCTGACCAAATATGCAGATGACTGCGAACTGGCCACCATAATCGACTCTCCAGCCGACACAAGCATCTTCCAAAGGGGCATCATAGAAACAGACAACTTGTGCCGGAGCCATGGCCTTCAGCTGAACAGTGTTTAGAAAGGGAAATGTGCATCCTGTAGTCTGTTCACCTAGTTGCCAAAAGGGACATTTCCCTCACACACACTAACCCCCTCAGCCAAAAACACACACTTGCCATTTCTAGGATTCAAACCCCTATCTGACTATGTTATGACACTTGAGATGGACGCATCAGCGGAGTGTGCTATTTGCATTATTTAGAGGCTTCCCTTCTCTTGCTGTACTTATAGGGTGCTGACATCATCGGTGTTTAGAAAGGGGAATGTGCATCCTGTAGTCTGTTCACCTAGTTGCCAAAAGGGACATGTTCCTCACACACACTAACCCCCATCAGCCAAAAACACACACTTGCAGGATTCAAACCCCTATCTGACTATGTTATGACACTTAGGAAGATGCATTAGCAGAGTGTGCTATTTGCATTAGTGGAAAACTTCTCTTCTCTTGCTGTACTTATAGGGTGCTGACATCATCGGTGTTTAGAAAGGGAAATGTGCATCCTGTAGTCTGTTCTTCTAGTTGCCAAAAAGGACATTTCTTTCGCGCACACACTAACCCGCCTCAACCAAACACACACACTCGCAAGATTCAAACCCCTACCTAACTATGTTATGACACTTGAGACGGACACATTAGCAGAGTGTGCTATTCGCATTACTGGAAAGTTTCCTTTCTCCTGCTATACTTACAGAGTGCTGACATCATCGGTGTTTAGAAAGGGGAATGTGCATCCTGTAGTCTGTTTTCCTAGTTGCCAAAAGGGACATTTCCCTCACACACAATTGCATAAACACTAACCCCCCTCAGCCAAACATACACATTTCTCATTTGTAGGATTCAAACCCCTACCAAACTATGTTATGACACTTAAAACGGATGCATTAGCAGAGCCCGCTATTCGCATTACTGGGAGCTTTTTCCTTCTCCTGCTGTACTTATAGAGTGCTGACATCATCGGTGTTTAGAAAGGGGAATGTGCATCCTGTAGTCTGTTCTCCTAGTTGCCAAAAGGGACATTATCCTCGCACTCAATAACCCCCCTCAGCCAAACACACACACTTGCCATTTACAGGATTCAAACCCCTACCTAGCTATGTTATGACACTTAAGACAGACGCATTAGCGGAGTGCATTATTCGCATTACTAGAAGATTTCTCTTCTCCTGCTATACTTATAGAGTGCTGACATCATCTGTGTTTAGAAAGGGGAATGTGCATCCTGTAGTGTGTTTTCCCAGTTGCCAAAAGGGACATTTCTCTCCCACAGACTTACACACACACCAACCCCACTCACACACACACTCTGAACATTTGCAGGATTCAAAACCCTACCTAACTATGTTATGCCAGACACATTAGCAGTGCGTGCTATTCACATTACCGGGAGGTTTCTTTTCTCCTGCTGTACTTATAGGATGCTGACATCATCGGTGTTTAGAAAGGGGAATGTGCATCCTGTGGGGAGGCAGACGCCAAGCACACTCTGGCTAAGCTGTCATCCCCTAGGGCAAACAGCCTAGTGTTGACCTCTACACCCATATGTTTAATTGTCAAATGCACATTATTTGTTGCTGATAGACTGTTTGCACATCTTTATTGCCATAGCATTCCCTGTTTGTATGAACAACTTGTGCATCTGTGGAAGATGTTTGCATATGGGAGGGATCCACTATATCACGTATGTCTCTGTAGTCATTTAACTGTGTGCACTGGGCAGACTGCTGTAATGTGGTTGGTACCTGGAATAACACGTAAAAATACCAGATATGTTTGTCCAACTGCTAAACTGAGATTTGGCCTAAGTGTGTGAGCATGCCCAGTTCAGCCTTCCCATGGCATGTTGTCTGACATATATCTCATTTATTAAAGTGTGTGAGCATGCCCAGTGTGAGCATTCCATATGTTGAACTCTGCAGCCCACCACATTTGTGGATGAGTGTGAACTTCAACAAATATCACCCGTTTATGGCTGTGTGTTGTGTGTCATGTTGTGTAGTTACTGTACGACTGCTTTGTGTGTGAACACAACAGGATTATACTGTGCCTGCAGTGTTTGCATGGGATACTTTGCATACAGTTGTCAACATCCTTTCACACTGAACAAACACTGTAGTACTGTATAGTGTACTGGTAGTACTTTGACTGTGGTGAACAGTATCCTGGGCTTTAGTGCTATCACTGATTTACATTTCGATAGTGAGCACAACAGCCTGGTTAGGGGGCAGTTGTGTACATCTGACCATGTTGGATTCTGTTCAGATATGAACTACTTAAACCAGGCTTGTCCAACATTGGTAGTGTATTCGACAACATAGGTGTACATTTGCAAACACTAGCAATGTGCCCTAGTCCATGTCTAATGCTAGTTTGAGAGTGTGTTTGTCCTTCAACACACAATGTAAGTGGAGTTTGCCATGACATATGTCATGGTTAGCATACTGTGCCTCTGTCTACCTGTGACATGACAGTGATACCCAGGATAAAGCTACCATCTCCCATCCACTCATCAAGATTCCTATTGAGGAAAATTGATAAGTGTCTCTATGGGTAGCCTGTACTGGGAGCTCACTCATGGGTGGGGGTGGCTTTTGTGTTATGGATCATGCAGTACAGCTTGTCCTATGTAAGTCAGTGCTGGGGTTCAGGTCTCTCAAGTGCATAGCTCACTGCCATTCAGATTGTACAAGGTGCAGCATGTTTATTGATACCAGCAACACAGGCAACACATGGCATCTGTGCAAGCTCTTTGATACTCCTGGTGAGGTACTGTTGGGGACTTTACGGTTGTTGGAGGTGTCTGCTGAGGTACATCCCACAGGGGCTATTGTAGTCAATTGTACCGCTGATGAAGGATGACTGCAGAGCCACAATGACCTCCCCTTATCTAGATCTGACAACCTTCATGATTAGGTGGGTATATGGTATGTTTCTGTAAACACTACAGCACATGTTTGTCCAATGCAGGATATCTATCACCTTGTGTCCCCAGGTCTCTTATTACATGTTAACTACATAATGGGTTAACACCTATATGGTAATTGGTGGGCACTTACTGTATATCCACGGGGGTTGACTATACACTTTTCTGCAATTAGATTGCTGACATGGCTATGGCACCAGTTGTCTGTTTCTATGTGGCCCTTTTGTGGGATGCTTGTGTCAGCTGATGGATCATATATGGTGATCAGTTTGTAGTCCTCTGCAAACATCTTCAGACACAGTCCTTCCATGTTTGCCTGTACCTATGGGACATATATACTAGACGAGGGAAATCCCAGGACCAAGCCCTGTGGGATGCCAGTTATATCTGGTTTGTAGTCTGACATGGCTGCAGCATGTCTGACCATGTCTGTTCTGTCATTGGTCTGGTTTGAAACCCCTCTACTGACATAGGGGTTTATATTTAAGCTGGTGAGCTTATCTATAATGAACACGTAGGGTATTGTATAGAAGCCTTTGCAAGGTCCAGCTACGCTGTGTGGACCACATTGCCCTCATCAATGACCTTAATGACTGTTTCAATTGAGTCAAACATGTTTAGGGGCAGGATCTGCACTTAAGAAAGCCACACTGGGTAGGGTCTGGTGTCAGTAGGTCCCCAATATCTTTATGTCTGTGGTACATGCTGATCCTTTCCATAGCTGTGCAGACCAAGCTTCTCAGGATTCTGGGGTAGTAGTTTTCAGTATCCATTCAGGCAACACCATTATTGAGAAGGACCACTGTTGTTGTACACTGCTCTTTGGGTACATATTCTGTGGTAAGGCTGACATTGAGCAGTAGTGTGATTTGGCATACCATTCATCTTGGAGTCCATGTTGCACTCAGCCCAGAACACCATCTCATACCATTGCTGCTGTGTGTTTTGCTTTGTAGATGCTGGCTGTTACCTCAGCATCTGCAATGTCAGGGGGCCAGCAGTCTGCTGGGATAGATATTCTGCATTCTGGGGGGTTCCTACCATCAGTTGTGAAAGCCTTGGGATTATCCTTAGTGTCCTGTACAATTTGTATCTTCATAGGTTCATAGGTTCATACTAGGCTATCCACCCTAGGGCATTTGTTAGCCTAGCCAGAGTGTGTGTGGCTTTTGCCACCCCTTGCTATGTGAATATTATGGCCATTTATGATTTGCTTTGCTGTGCCTCTGTCTGGGCATGACACAGTGAAGACCCCCAGTGTAACTCTACAATCATCCATCCACTTGGCAAGATTCTTGTTGAAGAGTGTCAGTGAGGGGCTCTGCCTAACATGGAGTGGGATTCTGGTCCAGAGTGTGGGGAGCCTCTGGATTATGTATCTGTCCCACCAGCACATCCTATTTCATTATTTGTTGAGGTTGACATCTCTCACTCTCACAGCTCCGATGGCTTTGAGTTTTCTGGGGTGGAGAATGTCCATTACTCCTGTGTTGGGCATGGCCTTCTACAACAGGCATGCAATGCCTCTGTGTAGGCAGTATGTGACTGCATTCAGCTGGGGTGTCTACAGCCAGGCAGCATATAACATATATTTGAGACCCTTTATCCTCTTGGTGAGGTACCTTTGAGGTCTTTCTAACTGCTGCAGGTGTCAGGTAAGGTGCATCCCATATGAGGCATTGTACTAGATTATGGGTGTGATAAGAGAACAGTATAGGGGCACAATGACCTCTGTTGACGTAGATGTGAATCCTTTCCTGATACGGTGTCAAATGTAGACAGTCTTCCTAGCTACATTGGCAATGTGAGTGTCACATAACAGGTTACTGTCCACTTGTGTCCCTAGATCCCTGATTACTCCTTCCATACATAATGGTTTACCACCTATGTGGTAATTTGTGGTACCTTGTTTGGTATTTGGTGGGACATTCATACTGTCCAGTGTCTTCAGGACAGCTGGGTGGGGTTCCTGTGTGTGAGAGTGTGGTCTGTAGCATGCTACAGACTGTACAGCAATCTCGCCTACAGTTAGTTGCACATGGGTGGACTCAAATGCCTTGTGCATTGTCAGTTACCTGGACGTATGGGTGTCTGTGCTGAATATGGATACTCACCCTCCTTTTATGTTTTGTTCCAGGTTTTGGGAGCATGACACATGATATGTGGTATAACCTGGTAGTGCTGGTGTGCTGTCAGGATGCTTGCAGCAGGTTTCTGTCACTGCACAGACATCAATGTTCTCCATACTGGGGATGGCCTTGGGAGCATGCATATTGGAGTTTACACATCTGGCATTGGTCAGCATTACCCTTATGTTTCTTTCCACTTATGTTTTCTAGGGTGGTGGGTTAGTCTTTTCAGCCTTGCCTACAAAAGGCTCTATGGAGGTGGCAAAGGCCTTATCCAATATCCAGACGCCCAGGGGTAACAGGTGCAAGCCATCCCAAGAACAGCTGCGTGACATCCCCATTGGATCCCCTTGGAATGGCACCAGTAAGTGTGCCACTTGCTATGACTGATCATTCCGTGTTTGTACTGTGGCATTATTCTTGGTAAGGGTAGGATGCTGCAAACGGTGAGTGTCATGCCGGCCTGGACTACATAATCAGAGAGCTCATCTATGTCTCTTTTCATGTAGTCTAGGGAGGTACATCTCAGGTCATTCACACCAGCATGGACTATGACTGCATCATATTTCTACTTGCTTTGGAGTGACCTGCATACTTCTGTTATGTGGCGTATTGTGGCAGCCTACAGGCAGCTTACTGTACCCTTTCCCTTGTTCAGTCTGGTGTGCAGGACAGCAGTGTGTCTGACTATGGAGTCACCTATTACAACTGTATCAGGAATGTCGTTTCTCCTTCTGACCTGTGACTGTTTGGCACACCAGCTTTGTGTACTATGTGTTGCAGGTGCTATGTTTGGAGGTTGTTTGATTGGGTGTCTGCTTTAGAGGCCTCTGTTGGTGTGCTGTGTTTGTAATTTGTGCCTCCGGGAATGTTTTTCTGTGTTTATGTGTTTGGTTTGCAGTTGTGATAGGTCTATGTGGGACTGTGTTTGTGGTGTGTGTGGTTACCTTCTCCTCCTGACTAGTTTTGGGAGTACTGAGTTGAGGGAGCTCAGCCTCCAGTTTGGATAGATGGTTGCATCTCTCACATATATTTGTATTTCTTGGGTGGAGTTGGAGTTGTCTGTGTACTTGGGGCAGGTGTAACATTGCCTCAGGATTCACAGATTCAACTTGTTGTGGCTGGCCTTAGTGGATTGTATGTGTGGACAGATTTTATTGCCATACTACTGATCAGTGATTACTTCATTGTTTATGTTTGCTCTATCATGTAGTAGCTTCCTCATTCTCTTGCATGGTTTGGTTATGGCTGGTGTCCACCATGCCAGATGCCTGCGTGTATGGCATTGTGTCTTGTTTTAATTTAGGATTGCATACTCCAAGCATTCCTGGCAGTGTTCATGGAATGGCTGTATTACAGGTTCTGAGGAGTGGCCCATATTTTGCACCTGCACAGGACCTTTAATGGATTCCACATCAGTTTGGAGGAGTGCAAATATTGCTTTACACATGTTTTCCACTGTGGTTTTCTGGCCAGGGACTGTGGTCAGGATTTGTATATCCAGTGTGATTACTCTATGGTCTGGTTTTACCAGTGAGCAATACACTTCTCGGCTTGCCATCCAGTACCCATGTTGCTGATTATCACACCCAGTATGCTTACCTCTCTTGTGGGAGTGGTATGTTGTTCCTGGGCCTTTTGGTTTATGGATTCTATGAACTTTTGTCCTACACTGTTGGAGCTAGTATAATGCTCCCAGTCTATGTCTGGGTATTTTCAGTCACCCAATATAATGTGGTTTGGAGGACTTGATATATTCATGTATTCCAGCATAGGCCAGGTGCAGTTCCTGGTGTTGGGACAGTAGTCTGTAGCAGGCTATAAACTGGGGGGCAGTTTTAGCCACTGTTACTTGACCATGGCTAGTCCATGCTGCTTCTTGTTGTGGTACCAACATGGGGGTGTGGTTATCCTTGACAATTCTTGCTAGTCACCCTCCTTTTGTAGCTTGTTCCATGTTTTGAGGCTGTACAGCACAGTATGAGGTGTAACCTGGTAGTGTTAGGGTGCTGTTGTGAGCCTTGACTCAGTTTTCTGTTACAGCACAGATATCAACATTCTCCATACTGGGTGAGTTTAGACTGCATGCATCTTGCTGTTTCGACTTATCCCTTATCTTATTCTTATCCCTTCTGATACCTATGGAGCTAGGTTTGTGTCTTGAGCCTTACCTATTCAGGGCACACTGTGGGTAACAACAGCCTTTGCCAGTATCCATATGGCCTGCACTGATAGGTGCACGCCAGTCCTAGCAGGTGAAGCATCATGTCATGCTCAGCATGTCATCCCAGACTGGCACACATTGGATCCCCTTTGACTAACTGCGATACTTCAGTCAATTATTGCACTTGATCATCTCATTGTCATATTGTGGCATGATGCTTGGTGAGGGTAGGATGTTAGTCAGGGTCCTCAGGTGTGCATATAGTACATGGTGTTACATTACTTAACACATGGCATTCATGCCTCAGGTGGTGCTGCAGGGCTGCCTCTGTCGGATGTGCATATTACACTTCCCTGTACATGTTTGTGAGCAGGTCATGTCATTGTAGGCATCCATGTTATTATTTGAGTGAGTCAGAGGGGGTATCATTCCCAGGGTTCCTACTGAGCCAGTGTATGTGCTATACATTGCCTCTTTGCCAAGGCCAGGGCATACTGGACACACCTCCTTCTGCCTACTGGGGCAGGCTCAGGTTGTTCCTCCTCTGAGTCACGCTCTTCCTGTGATGGCCTTGGCAATGGTGGGGGGCTGTTTGGCCCGGCCCTATGCTGGTCCTGCTGCAGCTGTTTTCACAAGATCATATTATGTAGCATAGCACATACCATGACAATTTGGGTACATGTAGTTGGTGTGTACTGCAAGGCTCCACCAGATGTGTCCAGACACCAGAACCGCGACTTGAGCAGCCCAAACACACGCTCTATTACATTACGTGTTTGTGCGTGTGCCTCATTATGGCGTTCCTGTTCAGGTGTGTGTGCGTTTCTGATGGGTGTCATCAGCCACGGCTCCAGTGCATAACCTGCATCCCCCATTAGGTGTCCATGCGGGATGTCCCCATTGGCAAATGTCTGGTACAGCTGCGTCAAATGCCAGATGTGGGAATCATGGTAGCTCCCAGGACAGCCAGCACACACATTCATTATTATGCCCTGGGCATCATACACGACCTGGCAGTTGATGGAGGGGAAGCCCTTGCGGTTGATGTATGCCCTACCCCGCTCACCGGCTGGTGCTTTGATGCGTATGCGCATGCTGTCTATTGCACCCACTACCTCAGGGTATTCCGCTATTTGCTGGAAGAGATGCATATTGCTGGCCAATACCTCACGGGTATTGGGGAAATATACATGATCACCGACATGTGCTGACATGGCATCCAGGAACTGGTGCAGTACCCTGGAGGCTGATGCCTGTGATATCCCCATCATATCACCAGTTGGTCTCTGGAAGGTACCTGTTGCTAGTATTCTTAGGCCAACACATACCTTGGTTTCCACTGGGATGGGTTCCCCTCTGTTGGTTCTGTGTGTGAGGCGTGGCCTGCACAGCTCCACCATTTGTTGCAGGAGGTCTCTGTCCACTCTATAGCGCTCTACTATCTCCAGCTCTTGTAACCCGTGGTAGGTGACCCTGGGCCTGTACACTCTTCTCCGTCTCCTCACTTTGGGTTGTCTGGCACCATCTGCATTGTCACCACCCTCAGCAAGTCGCCTATGTCTCATTATGACAGCTATGGCAGCCCCTAACATTTCTGCTCTGAGTTCAGCTTTTTCAGTTTTCACTTCTAATAACTTACTCCTGTCTTGCAGTGTCTCTTGAGAGAAACATCCTGCACTGCTGTTTGCAGAGTTTTAAGTGCTGGGCTGGGCTACTATTCTGCCTGTGTAATTGCCTGCTTCTAATTGTTTTCACCTGCTAGCTCCAGCAGTATTCCCTGCTAGCTTCCTACTAAATCTGTTGCTTCCTTTTTCCTCTCTGTTTCCTCAGGGAGGAGCCATGTGCAAATCAGCAAAAACACGCTCACAGTGGCTTACACACGTGCACACATGCTTACATGGTTCAGAATCTGCTTATTCAGATTAAAACACGTGCACACCCACACAAACAGTGTTAAACATCTCCCAACACACTCCCACATGCTCAGTCTGCCTTACACGTGCGCACACTGCCTTACTCACGCTTCATGGCACGCACACGTGTGCATGCACGCCCAGCAAGAAACTTTGGTGTAGGCAACAGTGTACACCTTCCATTTCTTGACTTTCTCATGCTTATCTAGTTGCACACCTCTTTCCATGATATCTGTCTGACATCTGTCATGTAACTCTGACCTCCAATGAACTGCATTTCTTTCTACCATTCCCCCCTGTGATGTCACCTATCTCCTACTCTGTTTCTCCCCCTTCTGTAACTCTTACACTACTCAGACTGTGCTCATTTGCTATGTGACAGTGGAATTCAGTATCCTAACATTCATTTGCATCAGATTGCCTACTAATGCTTAGTTACATCTCTTAGACTTAGCTTCCCCCCTTAGCAACCACTACACGGTGGCCATGTTGGTTTTGGTCTGCTGGTCCCTGCATTGACATTCCATGCATTGCATAAAACCCACATTTGTGGGTTTATAACCTTTGTTTTTATGTTTTATACAGCACAGCCCATTTTTAATATTTTTGCATCAGGTTACCTTGCCAATGGCCACATATTTGGCCATTGGCATGCTGCCTGACACATATGCACCCTTTATTTGGAGCTGACATGGCTCCATTGTGGTTTTTGCAGAAACGTACTCAGTTGTCAACTGAGTACATTTCTGCAGCTAAACAGCTCTTACACGAGCTGTTCTGGGCTTCCTGGATCGCTAATCATCCTCATTTGCATGTTATTCAGCTGCAAGTGAGATGTGTAAGAGACGTTTTAGCTTGTCTCTAACACGGACTTTGGGCTGTTCCTGGATCGCAAAGGCTGCATGGAGTCTTACACTACTCTTAGACTCCGTGCAAGCCTTCGTGAATCCTGCCCCATATCTTTATTTATTTATTTATTTGCTATTTGTTAACCAGGAAAGTCCATTGGGCCTAGAAGAACCCATTTTCAATGGTGGCCTGGGGAGAAAAGCTCCATGATTCAGTATTTACAAAAATATATTGTAAAATTCATAACTACAATATTTAAAATAATAAAGAAACAAAATATTTTAAGTAGTTCATAAAAGAAAAACATATTTTGAATTATGTAATTCAGTAACCAAAAAGCTATGAGGAAATTTAAAGAAAGAGAGAGGCATATTTGAGAAAAAAGGAAAGAGACAAAGTTTGGATCAAGGAGAGGAAATTTAGAGAGAGAGAGACATTTTTGAGAAAAAAAGTAGAGAAAAAAAATTGTATCAAGAAGAGGTTATTAGGGTGTTTTTGAGATAGGATGAGGCCTAGGGATGACTTGGATATAGAGGGTAGTAAAAGGGTAGATGTATCAGGAGGGATGAGAGCAGGAGCATTCCCAGAGGGAGGAGAGATGACAGTGAAGTAACATTTTAAAGTTAGAGAGATTATGGATAGTTCTGATGTGAGGGGGAAGTGAATTCCATGACCTGACAAGGGGAAAGATAGGGGTATGTTTGGGTTTGTAAAGTTCTAGGAGATTTTGATTGTTGGATCTGTGAGTTCTGTGAAGCTGATGCATTGTTAGGGTAGAAGACAGGGAGGGGCAGTTAGAGGGTTTAAATATGAGCATATGTGCTGTTGTTAGCTGAATAAATATCAAATAGTTAGGGAGTTCCAACCAACTGAGAGAATGGAGTGAGTTGCAGTGGTGAGTTGAGGATTTGGATCCTGTGGCGAACTTTGATATTTTATTATAGCAGGAAGATAGTTTAGATTTAAGGGCTGATTGAAGATTGGGAAGGAGTGGGGCTCCATATAGGAGAGAGGGAATGAGGTAAGTGGTAGACTGGAGTTATTTGGATGAAGGAGTAAGGTATTGACTATGACAGTAAAGCATTCTGAGCTTTTGATTTTTTTTTTTAATATTAATTTATCATCAATAATGACACCAAGCAGCTTTGCATAGGGAACTATTTCGATAGAGGTCTTATTTTGGCTGAAGAAAGAGAAGGATGCTTTGTCAATGCTGGTGTTTCGAGAGGGGGTGAAAAATCATAATTTTGGATGTTGAGGCATTGAGTGCTAAATGATTTTCTAACATCCAGGACTCGGTGCAATAGAAGGCTGCTTGAGTTAAATTGATCATTTTAGGGAGAGATTTGGCTGAGCAGATGATAGTAGAGTCATCTGCATATTGGATGAGCTTAGTGTTAGGGATGCTTTGATAGAAGTCATTAATAAAAATATTAAATAGTAAGGGGCCCAGAATAGAGCCTTGTGGAACACCTGTTGGAGTGTGGAGAAAAGATGAAGTACTGTTATTCCACTTTATGGCTTGTTCCCTGTCAGAGAGGTAGCTGGAGAACCAGTTGATAGAAGAAGAGGATAGTTGGAGATGATAGAGCTTGGATATGAGAAGATTATGGCATACAGTATCAAAGGCTTTAGATAAGTCAAGAAGGAGGGTAGATACTATGTCACCAGAATCACAAGCGTAGTTAATGATTTCAAGAAAGGAGAGCAGGGCAGTAGTGGTGCTGTGACCAGGTCTGAAACCATGTTGAGTAGGGGTCAGTAGTTGATTATTTAACAGGTAGGTTAAGAGTTGTAGGTGAATGCATTCATCAAGAATCTTTGATATAGGGGACAGAATAGCTATTGGACGAAAATTGGAGACTGTGAAATTGGTACCCCCTTTGTGGAGGGGAATAATGAAGGCTTTTTTCCAAAGGAGGGGAACACAGGACTCATTGATGGAGCGATTTATTAGGATACAGATGGGTAGGGCTATGCCATCGGCAGTTAGCTTGAGGAACTTAGATGGAATATTGTCAGAGGCATTAGAACAAGGTTTTAACTCCAGTAAGAGTTTTTTTATTGTCTGTATAGGAACAGGCATTAGAGTAAAAGGAGGGACATGGGTGTTACTGGACATTGAGGGGGCTGGATTGGGAGTGGTGGGTATGGTATTATTTGGGAAAGATGAGGTAAGTTTGGCTATACAGTCAATGAAAAAGGAATTGAATTGAGTAGCTAGAGTGTGGTCAGGAGAGTTAGGGTCTGGCCAGGGGTTTACTTTTTTGCCAGGGGACAGGACTGAGGAGATATTACTTGAGAATTTTTGTGGGTTAGATGTATGGTTATTTTGCAGTTTAAAATAATAGGATTTTTGGTTGGTAACTGTCTGTTTTTTTTACCTGATTACAAAGTTGCTTGTATTTGCTCAGGGAAATGGGTGATTTAAGTTTATGATAGCATTTCTATGCTTTGTCACGTAGGTGCATAAGGGCTTTGGTGTGCTTGGTTAGCCAGGGCACAGTTTTGCACTTGACTCTTAGTTCTGGAGGGGGCAAAGTAGTTGAGTAGATTAGTAAACACTACATTAAAGCAACAGCAGCGTCCAGAGGGAGGGTTTTTAGAGGGTTCCAGTTAGTTTGTTTTAAAGAGTCAGAGACAGTCTGGGGGCTGAATTCTTTTAAGGTATGAGTGGAGATGTATTTGTGCTGTAGATGTAAGGGGGAAGGTGAGTGATATGCATAAGCAAGAAGGTGGTCGCTTAGGGAGTCAGGGAGGGTACCACTGTTAGATTTACTATTAGGTTGGGAGACTAGTATCCAATCCAGAATATTGCCTGTGGTGCTATCTTTATTTAGTCTAGTTGGGGAGTTGATTAGCTGGGTAAAGTTATATAAGTTAATGCTCTGAGGGGGTGTGGATGAGTTTATGGAGGACCCGTTAATATTAACGTCACCTAGAATTATGGTTTCATTATTTATATTGGAGGTGAACCATGATAGGATATCTTCTAGAATAGGGATATTGTTCCCTGGAGGTATAAGAAGGGAGGCTATGCATATACTTTTTTTGGTTATTAACTTAGAGGAGGGCCACAGTTAGCTCAGCAGTGGCAAATTGAGGTATGGGCTTAGTATAGGGAGTCACTGTTAAGGTGGAGGAGAAGAGTAAGGCTACACCACCACCTTTCTTTTGTGGTCTGTCATTTCTTAGAAGTCTATAGTTGGGTGGGGTTATTTTGGTGTCTCAAATGTGTGGTTTCAGCCATGTTTCGGAGATGGAAAGAATGTTTGGGTTGTTATGGGAGATCCAGGCATGGAAGTCAGGTATTTTATTTAATATGCTCTAGGTGTTAATTGTTGCAAGGTGTAGAGTTTTTTGGGGTATGGGTGTATTAGTTAAGGTTTTGCTGGTGGAGTAGATGATTGAGGGTCCAGGATTTGGGTGTATGTCAGCAGAAAGGAGGAGGAAGATTAGCTGAGAGTAAAGAAAGGATAGATATTTATGGTCCTTGGTGTTAGGCATTGGAATAGTGGAATCTGTAGTGACTGAGTTATTGGATTTGGAAAATAGATTACAAATAACAGGAAGGAGTTTCCTGTGAAAGAGGAGTGAGCCACTGTGGAAGTACAGGTGGGGAGAGATATAGGCTGTGGAGGGTAATTCTTTTCTGTGGTGCATTGAGGTTACATGAAGAGGGGGAGAGTAAGAGAATTTTGGTTTTGTTTAGCAAATGGTTATAACTGTTTGTGCTAAAAAACTTGATATAAGAGTTAAGAGTTTTAATTAAATCCAAATATCTATAATCATTGTAGACATAAATAAAAAAATAGCATGCTTACTTATAGGTTTGTACAATGTTTAATGTAAATGGAGACAGATAGCCAAGTAACAGTACACTGGAAATGGCTGTGGGTATGAGGGGGATCCATCATCCTGCCTAAAACCTAATTTGACCATGATTTGGCTTTGGCTATGAAACTATGAACTTATTCTTTTCAATAGGTTCCATGGGATATTTTACATTCATCTGAGCTACCACAAACTCATACAGATGGGGCATCAGTTTAAAGCTTATTTGGAAGAATGATACAGAACTCTATTTAAGAAAATACTTTCACCTGAGCTTCATCAGAACAATCGAATAGAATGGTTTGTAGAGTGGTTTACAGTTTCATCATTGAAAATGCCTGGTTTTATGTGGTTATCACCAGACTTTATTAGCTTGTTTTGTATCAAGTGAAATATGAGAGGCTGTGTCTGCCTTTGTGGGGCTCATATTCCTTGAAGCAAATTATGAACGCTTTAGTGGCTGAGCAGCACAGTGGTATAGCAATTAGCATTGTCACCTCACAGCAAGAAGTTCTTCGGTTTGAATCTTAGCTGGGGTGCCTTCTGTGTGGAGTCTGCGTATCCTCCCTGTGTTAGCATGGGTTTCCTCCAGGTGCTCCAGTTTCACATTCCAAAGACATGCATCTGGACCATTTCTCCCTGGGCCTCCACTGAAAATGGGCTCTGTCCCAGTCTGACTTTCCCAGTAAACAAATGTTAAATAAATAATCTTTATCCAGAGTGACTTGTTCAACTTGAAAGTAAAAAACAATATATGGTCCTAGTCCCCAATCAAATATTCTGGTATATTATGCATTACAATATTATGAAGCTCTCAACTTTAAATCACAGTGCAAACCTCCAAATAGAAAATAGCATTAATATGCAAGCATTAATGCAAGCAATAATGCCCGATAGCTTATTTGCTCAGAGCTGCAGTGAGGGCTTCTGCCTTTGCTCTGGTGTCTTCTAAAAACCTGCTGTGAGACTACAAAAGATAAGTGCTTATTTTCAACTGTTTTCTGCACTTCTGATTAACTAAATTAATATTTGCTACATATTTGTTTAAACTGTGCAACTGTTTTCTTAGGCTTAGTGAATTGAATCCTTACCTCTGTTCTGATCTTTGTCTCCTTTTTGTTTTCTCTACTTGTTTTGTTAATTTTACTTGTTCCTGCATTTGAAAAACATTAGAATACAGCTAAATCTAATACTGCTTGTGACCTTTGGAGCTTGTTACTCTTTTGTCTAGAGAGGCCTAGCTGTTGCTTCATGGGAAAGAGTTTCAGTTTGGTCTGATCTGGCTAGAGTTACTGCTACAGAGCTCTGTTTTAAGGTGTTTTGATTGGATAATTTGAACTTTGGCTGGTTCCTGGTTTTCTGCCTTAAATAGCCAGTGTTTAAACCAGTTTGTGCTTGTTTGCTCAAAGCTGCAATGACATAGGTCTTTTGCCCTTGCTCTGGTGTTTTCCAAAAACCTGCTGTGAGACTACAAAAGATAAATGCTCATTTTCAACTGTTTTCTGCACTTCTGATTAAAGAAAACAATAGTTGCTGCATATCTGTTTAAACTCTGCAACTGTGAACGACTTAGTAAATTGAATATTTACCTCTGTTCTGTTGTTGTGGTCTTAAAGCTTAGAGGCTTTTGAGTTGCCCACCTCTACTATAAATTTGATATTTCCCAGTCCCATTGCATCAGCTCATTCTACTGATTGCAGTCAGATCAGTTGTGAAGGCCCACCCATTGCATCAGCTCATTCTACTGAGTACAGTGTGATCAGTTGTGAAGGCCCACCCCTTTAGTTTCTTAACCTTGAATTATTTTCTGTTTCCTCAATTTCTACTAAAAAAAAATATTGTGCCTCTTCCTGCTTCATTTTGCTGCCTGTGTTTAGATGTTCAACTGCATTCAGTTTGCCGCGTTTGATACTGCTTGCCGGTAGCCTAATTAAATTGATGACAATATTCTACTGAATCGCTGCTTTAGTTGAGCTGTTTTTTACTGTTGTGATCGTGAGCTAATTTAACACATTTGCACTATTTTAAAGCAATTTACTGATTAACTGTATTTCATTACTGTTTAACTGTATTTCATTATTTACTTCAATTCAATACAGTTTAACTGCATTTTATTCCATTTCATTACTCTTACCTGTATTTTTTCATACTGTGAGTTCTGTTTTTGTCTGCAAGTGGTTCATCTGTGCTCTTTTGTGAGTTTACAAGGTTTGCTGCATCCAGAGCTGTTTGTTTTTGCCTTCTGTGTTTCTGGCAGCCATCCTATGTTTGTCTTCTGTGTTTCTGGCATACACCTTGTGTTGGTAGGGGCCTATCTCCTCTGCTAGTGAGAGTAGCAGGGCTGCCTGGACCTTGTCCAGCACAGGCTGGTAAAGAAAGCAGGGACTAGCAGGACTGGCTAGATTTCTGTGTTACTAGAACCTTCTGTTTTTTGTGGTATTTAAACCCCATGTTTGAGCTGGTTTGGACTTACTTGCAGATCATGCACCACAGCTGCATTGTTTTTAACCCATTGCAAGGTATTCCCACTACAAATTTTCCCTTAGTAGCACTTGTCTGATCACCTAGTAGTACTCCTCTTAGACCTTCCACCCTTTACCCCCTTAGCTCTCTCTGGCCTCTCTCCCTCAGATTCTGATAAATATGGATCATAGGATCATAGGAGGTTACTAGGCTATTGGCCTTGAGGCCCTTATAAACCTAGCCAAGAGTTTGGCCCATGTTTAGACAAATCAGCTCCCAGTGCCTCTGTCCTGCAGTGACACAGCTGGAATCCCAGGGGTATATTTTTTGTTTGAGAAAAGACACTAGCTGCAAGAGACTGATATAACAAAGACACTTGGTAGAGAAAACCACTTTATGAAGCAAAGCTTTTGGGTAGAACCATTCTTCAATACTAAAACATAACATCAGAAATCTCACTATTTAAATAAAGGTCATCAGGCACATGATCAGCAGCCAAATGAAATCATGTGACAACACAAATACAAAATAATTCAAGAAGATGAGATACAAAATATACAATGTAATATAAAACTTTAAAACATAGAAGTTCATTCTATACAACATACATAATTCAAAAACAATTACATCACAACCTGGTATTTTGTAATTTAACTAATACCGGTTTAAGGCTAACCATGCTGTTCAAACCTGGGGGTGAATCATCAGCAAATCTCAATATCCATTCATATTCCTTAATCTCTAGTTGGTTATTAATGTCACCACCCCTTAATGTAGGATATACGATGTCAATCACCCTAAACATAAACTTATGCTCATTGCCAAAAATAGATATATGTTTATACAAGGCATTCTTATCATAGCATCTCCTAATCTCCGACTTATGTTCAGTAATATGCTCCTTCAATTTACGGGTAGTCTTACCTACATAAAATCAAGGACAGGAGATACATGTAGCCAAATAGACCACAGAAGCTGTAGTGCAAGTAGCTGATACTTTAAACTTAAAAACATTACCATGAATGGGATGTACAAAAGTCTCACTATCATTATTAAGAATATCAACACAACACACACAATTAAAACACTTAAAGGTACCACAGTTCACTGAAAAGGGTACATGCATGGATCTACTAAAGTCCTTATAACATAACATGCTCTTTAGAGTCTTCATATTTCTGTACGCAAAGCGTGGCTTATCACCTAGGATAGCCTTCAGTTCATCAGAGGCCATAAGAATGGCCCAATTGTTAAATATAATTTGTTTGATGGAACCTGACTTTACATTAAACGAAGTAACATACCTAATGGCTGTCACAGACTTATTCCTTGCATTATTATTATTACTCGTATCAACCAAACCTTCTAGAAAGGTTGGTTTCAAGGATGTCTCTCTGTCTATCTCCACATTGTGTTTCAAACCAGATAAAAGATACTCATCATATCCACTAGATATAAAATCTTCTATCATCTCATCCAGTTGCCAGGAAAAAACAGTGTCATCAGTGTTTAATCTGCTTACTCTACTAAACTGAGACTTAACAATGCCTTTAAATGTATGCGGTGCATGCATGCTACCAAAATGGGTATATCTACCAGAATAAACATCCTTTCTATGTAAACTGGTATGTATAACGCCTTCATGCATCTGTAACCTAACATCTAAGAAGACTATAGCTTTGTCAGATGTTTCCATTTTAAATTTTAAAAAACTTTAGTTGAATTCAAATAATTCAAAAATTCATTTAACTCATCCAACGTACCACCCCATATCATAAAGCAATCATCCACGAAACGTTGGTAAAAACAAATTTTATCAATGAAATGATTGCTATCATTGTATATAAAATTTATCTCCCATTGATAAAGAACCAAGTTAGCATATGTGTTAGCTACCGGGGTACCCATATCTACCCCAGTAAGCTGAAGGAACAGAGAGTCATTAAACAAAAATATATTATTTTTCAATATTACATCCATAAGACAGCAAATATTTTCTATATATCTAATATTTGGATTAGGTTGTGAAACTAAAAATTCTCTCAATAGTTCGAGTCCAATGTCATTGGGAATGACAGTAAAAAGGGAGGTAATATCTAGTGTTACAAAATAATATTTACATTTATCTAGTGCACCATTCATACTATTATGCCACAACTGCAGCTTACATAATAGATCTGATGTATCCCGTAAAATAGTATCACGGTGAAGTAAATATGGTTGTAACTGTCTTTGTAAATATAACGAAATCGGTTCGGTTACCCAACCACCACCTGACACAATAGGTCTCATCGGTGGATTCACCATGGATTTATGAATTTTAGGGATACCGTATAAATGTGGAATAACAGGACATGGAACAGTGAAATTATGAAACAAATCTAAACTAATATCACCATTCAGCTGTTACTCATAAATAACCATATTCACATAAGTAATACACTTTTTGACTTCTAGACTTGTAATAGTCTTAAATGCTGTGTTATCTTCAAGTAATACAGATACTGCTGACATGTAATCATCTCTGTCCATTAAAACAACCACACCACCTTTGTCTGCTTGCTTAATAATAATATCATCACATAATTGCAGACTCTTTAGCACTTTATATTCATGGAATGTCAAATTATAAGTCCTTTTCTTCACAGTATTAGAATATAGACTTCTAATTTGAGGTTCACAAATGTCATGGAATGCCTTCACGATAGGTACACTAACTGGTGTAAAAATACTACGTCGTTTACACTGCCCCACAACAGTAGCAGAGTCACCAAACAGGAGTCTCAAGTTAACATTTCTAGCAAATAATTTCAAGTCTGTAAGTGCAGACACCAAACCATCACTGCTAGTAGGTATATAATTAAGCCCTTTACACAGGAAAGAATAATGGGCTTCCTGTAAGTTAAACTTAGAGAGAATCAACGTACCGTTTGTTATTTGCGGCTTACTTTGTTCAGCCCTAAAGGTACTGTACGGTACGTTGAATCTCTCTAAGTTTAACTTACAGGAAGTCCACATTTATACGGTATCCCTAAAATTCATAAATCCATGGTGAATCCACCGATGAGACCTATTGTGTCAGGTGGTGGTTGGGTAACCGAACCGATTTCGTTATATTTACAAAGACAGTTACAACCATATTTACTTCACTGTGATACTATTTTATGGGATACATCAGATCTATTATGTAAGCTGCAGTTGTGGCATAATAGTATGAATGGTGCACTAGATAAATGTAAATATTATTTTGTAACACTAGATATTACCTCCCTTTTTACTGTCATTCCCAATGACATTGGACTCGAACTATTGAGAGAATTTTTAGTTTCACAATCTAATCCAAATATTAGATATATAAAAAATATTTGCTGTCTTATGGATGTAATATTGAAAAATAATATATTTTTGTTTAATGACTCTCTGTTACTTCAGCTTACTGGGGTAGCTATGGGTACCTCGGTAGCTAACACATATGCTAACTTGATTCTTTATCAATGGGAGATAAATTGTATATACAATGGTAGTAATCATTTCATTGATAAAATTTGTTTTTACCAACGTTTCGTGGATGATTGCTTTATGATATGGGGTGGTACGCTGGATGAGTTAAATGAATTTTTGAATTATTTGAATTCAACTACAAGTTTTTTAAAATTTAAAATGGAAACATCTGACAACGCTATAGTCTTCTTGGATGTTAGGTTACAGATGCATGAAGGTGTTATACATACCAGTTTACATAGAAAGGATGTTTATTCTGGTAGATATACCCATTTTGGTAGCATGCATGCACCGCATACATTTAAAGGCATTGTTAAGTCTCAGTTTAGTAGAGTAAGCAGATTAAACACTGATGACACTGTTTTTTCCTGGCAACTGGATGAGATGATAGAAGATTTTATATCTAGTGGATATGGTGAGTATCTTTTATCTGGTTTGAAACAGAATGTGGAGATAGACAGAGAGACATCCTTGAAACCAACCTTTCTAGAAGGTTTGGTTGATACGAGTAATAATAATAATGCAAGGAATAAATCTGTGACAGCCATTAGGTATGTTACTTCGTTTAATGTAAAGTCAGGTTCCATCAAACAAATTATATTTAACAATTGGGCCATTCTTATGGCCTCTGATGAACTGAAGGCTATCCTAGGTGATAAGCCACGCTTTGCGTATAGAAATATGAAGACTCTAAAGAGCATGTTATGTTATAAGGACTTTAGTAGATCCATGCATGTACCCTTTTCAGTGAACTGTGGTACCTTTAAGTGTTTTAATTGTGTGTGTTGTGTTGATATTCTTAATAATGATAGTGAGACTTTTGTACATCCCATTCATGGTAATGTTTTTAAGTTTAAAGTATCAGCTACTTGCACTACAGCTTCTGTGGTCTATTTGGCTACATGTGTCTCCTGTCCTTCATTTTATGTAGGTAAGACTACCCGTAAATTGAAGGAGCATATTACTGAACATAAGTCGGAGATTAGGAGATGCTATGATAAGAATGCCTTGTATAAACATATATCTATTTTTGGCAATGAGCATAAGTTTATGTTTAGGGTGATTGACATCGTATATCCTACATTAAGGGGTGGTGACATTAATAACCAACTAGAGATTAAGGAATATGAATGGATATTGAGATTTGCTGATGATTCACCCCCAGGTTTGAACAGCATGGTTAGCCTTAAACCGATATTAGTTAAATTACAAAATACCAGATTGTGATGCAATTGTTTTTGAATTATGTATGTTGTATAGAATGAACTTCTATGTTTTAAAGTTTTATATTACATTGTATATTTTGTATCTCATCTTCTTGAATTATTTTGTATTTGTGTTGTCACATGATTTCATTTGGCTGCTGATCATGTGACTGATGACCTGTATTTAAATAGTGAGATTTCTGATGTTATGTTTTAGTATTGAAGAAGGGTTCTACCCAAAAGCTTTGCTTCATAAAGTGGTTTTCTCTACCAAGTGTCTTTGGTATATTTTTTGTTTCCCATCCAGTTATCCAGGTTGCACTTGAAAAGGAGTAAAGAGGTACTCATCTTGATGTGGAGAGGGAGTCTATTCTATAGATGGGCAAGTCCCTGAGGCAAAAATCTGTCCCCCCAACAAGTCTTGTTGATGTCACAGACCAGGTTGAGGGCAAGCATGTGGGTTACTTGAGTGGAGCTTGACTTGCAGATATGCAGCAGTTCCATCAATGTGAGGTCCATGATCGCATTGTATGCCAGACAGAGGTGACCTCTGAGGAGTCTGTATGAAACTGAGTAGAGTGATAGGTCTTTTAGCCTACCTGTGTATGGTAGATGTTGGAGGCCCTGGATTTTCCTGGTGAGGAACATCTGTGGTCTCTCGAGCTACTGCATGTGCTTTGCAAGGTGCATGCAGAAAGGGGCATTGTACTCAATAATGGCCCTTATAAGGGGTGAATAAAGGGGTATTATGACCTCCTTGTCCCTGGATGAGATATCCTTACTTATGAGGTGGGCCATGTAGAAGGCTTTCTGTTCAACAGAAACAACATGGTGGTCAAAAGTCAGGTTGCTATCAACCTGGGTGCCCAAATTCCTCACGAGTCATAGCGTGCTTAGGAAGTTATTAATGTGATAATTTGTGGGAAGTCACTCTCCCCAAAGGGGATGATGATGCATTTTTTGGTATTCAGCTTGAGGCCATGTTTCTGTCACCAGTCATTTGTCTGATAGAGGTGCACTTAGAGGATGTCCACATCACTAGGGGAACTAATAACAGCATCCAGCTTGCAGTCATCTGCAAACTTGGTCAGCCATAGTCCACTGGTTTTAGTCTGCACCTCAGAAATGTATATCTCAAATAACAGAGGCCACAAGACCGAACCCTGGCATACGCCACTTGTTACAGGTCTACTGGTTGAGGTGGCTTCCCCTATTTTGACTGTGTAGATTCTATCAGTGAGCCAGTTTGCTACCCATCTGGTACCAAATTGATTGATGCCTAATTGAGAGAGTTTATCTATTATGTCTGAGTGGGGAATAGTGTCAAAGGCTTTGGCCAGGTCAAGGTAGGCAGTGTGCACCACATCCCCTCATCTATGGCTTTGGTGAGTGTCTCAAAGAAGTCAACCAAATTTAGTAGACATGACCTCCCCTTGACAAAGCCAAACTGTGTGGGATCAAGTGTTTGGAAATTGCCAATGTCCTTGTTAATAAGGTCCGTGATAATCCATTCCATGACCTTGCAGATCAGGCTAGTTACGCTAAGGGGTCTATAATTTCCCAGATAGGTGGATGCTTCACCTTTGTATAAATGGATGACAGCAGCTGTCCTCCACTCAGCTGGGATGAAGCCAGTACTCAAGCTTTTGTTGAATAGAGTGCCTAATGTTGCTGCAAGTTCCTGCCTGAGTTCATGTAGGATGCACCCTGGGATGTTATTGTGTCCCATGGAGGCTCTATTTTTTTGCCTCTGAGAGAGCAGTGATGACTTGTTCCCTAGATATAAGGGGAAAGGGGCAAATACTGGGGATGTCCTGATTTACTGATGGGGGGACAGAGGAGTAAAGTTTTTACTGAATCTGTCAGCCAGCAAGTTTGCTATTTCTGCAGCATTTGTATATGTGGTGTATTTGACCACCCGTTCTGAGCAAATCTGGGTGCTTCATTTGAAGTTGCAGACATATGTGAAGAAGGCCTTATGATTGTCTTTAGTAGAGGTGGCCAATGGATGGACAATTTCCTATGGTTTCTCCTGCCAGTCTAGTTGATATGGGCTGCCTGAGACAGTGTAGCAACTGCCTCATGTACACGCACAACCCTCTATGACTACCACCTAAGAACGCAATTTTTGAGAGGTGTAATTGCATTAAGAATGTAGAGACTATGCAATCTCCCTCACAAGCCAATTTGTCTGGCACTGTGAAGGTTGTCAACAGAAACACCACACATATAACACCAACCACACCTACACAACACACACACACACACACACACACACACACACACACACACACACACACACACACACACACACACACACACACACACACACATATAAGGAGGTCCTCAACAAAAACATACCCAAACAAAAGGGACCTCCGAGGCAAAAACACATGCAAACTCCACTGCCCACCAGACTACATACCACACATAGTCCACACACCTGTGTTTCACAGCCACTAAGGCCTAAACATGAATCCAACATATTAGTCATAGGAGACTCCATTGTAAGGCACACATATGTGCCCCTCACCAGGCTGGAAAGGAGAAGTCATGGTTAGTTGTTTGTCAGGTGCCAGAATCCGCCATATCACCCAAGCACTCAGATCTCTCAACAACAGGTACTGTTATGACTCTGTCATAGTCCATGTTGGCATGAACGACTTAAGATGTACCTCGCTGGACTATATGAAGAGAGACATGATCGAGCTCACTGAATATGTGTCCCAGGCAAGTATGTCTTTAGCCTTAAGCAGCATTCTACCATCACACAGAATGATGTCTCAATACAAACAGAAAATGATTACCTTTAATAATTGGCTTAGTTTCTGGTGTCACTCCAATTGGATCCAGTACCTGACAGCCTGGAAGACATGATTGACAGACCACAATGCTTTGTCAGAGATGGCCTGCAACTGTCTCCCTTGGGCTTCAGGCTTTGGGCAAAGGCTCTTGCCACCCCCATAGTGCCCTTTTTAGGCAATGCCACAAGGTCAAAACTACCGACATGAAAATTTCATCAAAATACAAATTAAAGGTCATGCTGCTAAATGCTAGGAATCTAAACATGAAACTGTACTCACTGCATGATTTCTTAACCATGGAAGATGCTGACATTTGTGTAGTCACAGAAACCTGGTTCAGAGCTGTGGACAGCACCCTAACAATACCAGGTTACTCATCCTGTCATACATTCAGACCCAAACCCTGGCCAGCAAAGCAAAAGGAGGTGGAGTTGCAATATATATTAAAGACATACCCACCTCCAGGATATTCAAACAGTATGATGCACAGGAGACACTCCAGGTGCAGTTAACCGTTAACAAGACCCCTATTCAAATCATAGCAAACCACAGGTCCCCAGCTTTGACTTAATGCCTACTCCACCTATCTGGACCTCTTCAAACATATCAAGATTCAACCCTTTCCTCGATCTTGGGTGACTTTAACTATCTAACCATAGTTTGGAAAAACTACTCATGTAAAAACTCAAATGCTCAGAGATTTATTGATTTTGTCAATGCATATGCCTTGTACCAGCTGGTCGATACCCCCACAACAGGTGATAATATGTTGAACTTGGTAGTAACCAACATGAGTAACCACTGCAGCATCCCTACAGTGTCATCCTACCTGGTAAGATCTGACCACAAAGTGGTCACTTTCGAAGTCACCATCTCCCCCAACCCCCCCCCCTCCCAGCTAGGGTCAAACAAAAACAATTCTCCAAAGCTGATCACAACCTCCTAAGAGAAGGTATAAACAGCTTCACAGCTCCCTCCCTCTCCATAGGAACTGGCAGATATGTCTAAACCTACACCAAAGTACTATACAAGCATTTATATAGCTGCATGAAATCAGGAATACCAGACAGGACAATATCCTCCTCCTCCTCAAGGAAGAGTAAACCTGTCAGGTGGACAGTAAACCTCTCTGGTGGACATCTGCAATAAATAAACTCTATAATAAAAGGAAAAAAATTGCTGTCCAAGATGCATAGCCTCAACAAGCAAATAAGAGTGCTAGTGTAATCCTCCAAAGCAAACGTTGAGTCCAAACTGGCCACATTTATTAAAGACAATCATAAGGCTTTCTTCACATATGTCTACAATCTCAAAGGAAGCACCCAGATCTGCTCAGAACTGGTGGTCAAGGTTCCCCCTCAGTAAATCAGGACATTACTAGAACCTGCCCCCCTCCCCTTAACTCTAGGAAGCAAGTCATCTCTGCCCTCTCAAAGGCAAAAAATACAGCCTCCATGGGACCCAATAACATCCCAGGCTGCATTCTACATGAACTCAGGCAGGAACTTGCAGAACCTTTAGGCACCCTATTCAAATAAAGCCTGATTACCAGCTTCATCCCAGCCAAGTAGCGATAGCCACTGACATCCTTTTGCATAAAGGTGGTGCATCCACCAATCCAGAAAATTATAGACCCATCAGCTTAACTGGCCTGATCTGCAAGGCTATGGAATGGGTTATCATGGATTTCATTAACAAGGACACTGGCAACCTCCAAACACTCAATTCCGCACAGTTTGGTTTCATCAAGTGGAGGCCATGTCTGTTAAATTTGGTTGACTTCTTTTAGACAGTCAGTAAAGCCATGGATGAGGGGAAGACAGTGCACACCACCTACCCTGACCTGGCCAAAGCCTTTGATACTATTCCACACTTAGGTATAATAGATTAACTCTTTCATATGTTAACAGATGGGCAGCAAATTGGCTCACTGATAGAACACACCTAGTCAAAATAGGGGAAGCCACCTCAAGCAGTAGACCCATAATGAATGGTGTACACCAAGGATCGGACCTGGGGCCTCTGTTATTTGGGATATACTTTTCTGAGTTGCAGACCAAAACCAGTGGGCTATGGCTGACCAGGTTTGCAGATGACTGCAAGCTGGACGCTGTCATCAATCCCCCTGTAATGTGGACATCCTCCAAGACGGTTTCACCCAAACAAATGACTGGTGTCATTAACATGGCCTCAAACTGAAAGCCAAGAAATGCATCCTCATCCCCTTTGTGGAGAGTGACATGCCCACAAATTAGCCAATTAATAACAAGGTCCTAAGCACACAATCAGTCGTGAAGAACTTAGGCACCCAGGTTTATGGCAAACTGCCTTTTGACCAGCATATTGCCTCCTTTGTATGGAAAGCTTTCTATGAGGTCCCCCTCATTAGTAAGGGTATCTCATCCAGGGACAAGGAGGGCATAACATCCCTTTATTCTTCTCTTATAAGCCCCATTATTGAGTACACTGCCCCTTTTGGCATGTACCTTACAAAGCACATGCAGCAGCTGGAGAGACCACAGAGGTTCCTTACCAGGAGAATCCAGGACTTCAAACATCTACCCTACACAGATAAGCTAAAATCCCAGTCACTCTACTCAGTCTCATACACACTCCCCAGAGGTGACCTTTGTGTGGCATACACAGCAATCTCAAACCCCACCTTGATGGGACTGTTGCATATCCGCAAGTCAAGCTCCACTCGAGTTATCAGCATGCAGAACCTCAACCTGGTCTGTGACATCAATAGGACTTGTAGGCAGGACAGATTTGTGTCCCAGAGACTCCATGTTCTGTGGAATATATCCCCTCTCCATATAAAACAGAGTACCTCATTAACCCTTTTTAAGTGCAACATAGAGAGGGAACAGAAAATACACCCCTGGGATTCCACCTGTGTCCCTGCTGGACAGGGGCATCAGGTGGTGACTTGTCAGAACATGGGGTAAATTCTTGGCTAGGCTTGTAAGGGCCTCAGGGCCAATAGCCTAGTAACTTCCTATGATCTTATGATCCTATCATAGGGTTTGTGCTATTGTGGAAATAATTCCTGCCCAGGGGTATTTTGAAGCCAGACACCACAGACAGAGGTCCTCTACATCCCTGAAAAGGCATTATTTCTACAATAATACATACCCATTATTGTGCTTAGAGAATGGGCTGTCTGTAAAATTGTTGTGTTTTACTTACTTTTGTATATATACATACACACATGTATATATATATATATATATATATATATATATATATATATATATATATATATATATATATATATATTGATGTAAACTAGTTCTTCTGCCTAATGTTTCAAACTTGCTGTAGTATATGTTAATGGTGTTAGAGGAAGCATTTTACATCCAACATATAACACTTTAAAAAATATCCAGATATTTACTTTATTTTTTGGTCCCTTACACCTAAAATGTTTGGTTTCTTGGCAGTCATTGGAGATTGAAGTTACTTAATAATGACATACATTTGAGTTTCATACTTTTATTTTCTTCAGAGAGAAATCCTTTATTTAAATACGTTTGTAATTTTATAAGAGCAATAATTAAAATCTCTTTCTATTTTAAGCCTTTGTTCCCCCTTTATTTTAGTCTTTATCCAGATTTCTTCAGTTGAAAGGTCCTGAGATATGCAAACCTCTTTAATGCTCCTGCTGCTGGCAGTAATCTCTCTCCCTCTCTCTCTCTCTCTATCATATGCACACCTCTGCTTCAGAAAATGCAAGGTAACACAAATCCCATTATTTAATAAAATGTGTTCCTATTTGTAGCCTTTGTTCCCCTTTATTTTAGGGTTATCTAGTTATCTTGAGCTAAGAGTTGAGAGCATAATTCTCAACTGTCCAGATTTTTTGCAGAAATCCAGAGTTTGGCTCATATGGTTGGTCCTGTCCTCCTAAAATTTGTTGTGTTCTGTGAAATCACTGGGGATTGAATTCATTAAATAATGACAGACATTTGAGTTTCAGCCTTTATATCCTTCAGAAAATACATGCTAATGGTAACTCTGTTATTCTAGCAACTTTCTAAGTTTATAAGAGGAATAGTTAAAATCCTTCCATATATTTGGTCCTTTGATCCCCTGTAATTTGTGGATCTGCCCAGATTTCTCATGCTAAGAGGTAAAGAGTTAGGGAAGCCTCTTAACCGATGCTGGCAGAGTATCACTTGATCACTTTCACTCTTCACTCTCTCTCTGTCTCTCTCTGACACACACACACACACACACACACACACACACACACACACACACACACGCACACACGCACACACGCACACACTCACACACGCACACACGCACACAGACACACACGCCCACACACAGTCCCATCTGCTTTCATGCATTTGCTCGCACACACAGACAGTAACATAAACACACATACTTTTTTCCTATTTCATTAATTTTTTTACACTCGCTAAACAGCAAAAGTGCTGATTAGAGAGTTTAAAATAATAGCTCAATCTATTTCTCTCTCTTAGTCTCATACACTCATACACTCTCACATACAGACATAAACACACACACACACACACACACACACACATACACACACACACACACACACACACACACACGTGCATGCTTTTTTTATTTTAATTTTTCTTTTTTTTCATTATACACTGGCCAAACAGCAAAAGTATTGCTTAGCGAGCATAAAATAATGGCAGCCATTATTTTTTTCAGTTCGAGCTCCACAGTATCTAAATACGCTCTTGTGAAATGGAGGAATCACTTTCCAGAGGGCATTACCTGTAGATTAACACCCTACTGCAGAATGTTTGTTCTCCAGTCAAGGTGCAATTTACAGGTTGCCCATTCTCTAATCTGTAATAATACTTTTTTCTCAAACCTATAAATGGTTTACTGCACATGCTTCATACTCAACACAGATAATCTAGAAATTCAACAAAAGTGGACAATTTTGCAAATTTATACAAGCTACTGCTGATCTTAAGATCAGAATATTTTATATCTATATGCCGTCCTTGTTTCTGTAACGTAATAGGCTCTCTGCCAGTAAACAGTAAATTATGGCTTATATCAGAGCATCATTGTGAACCAAGTTCCATTTTTTTTAATATATTTATCTAATTGGGAAGCATGGGTTTCTAAAGGCTTACATTTTTTTCAATTATCATAGCACTTAAAAATATATGAAATAGAGCATCAAAGGCACTAAATGATAAGCAGGTGGGCATAGTCAGTGTGTTTCAGATCACAGCTGTTTTGCAGACGATATGCATATTCTAATTACAGTGTTGAGTCAGAAAGCATTCTATCTGCAGGATTAAACCCAGCAGGAGCAGAACAACATCTTTGATTAGATGTAACATAGCACAAGAATCAGATCTTGGTATTTAACTCTACAAATCTCACAGTACACAAACCATTCACAGCCTTCTATTATGCAAATTACTTTTCTTTAGGTTCTAGGACTCCCACAATTAGTTTTATGAACAAGAGTCCCGATAAAATCACTTTAGCAGACAGATATAGGAGACTGTCTCTCTCTTTCTCTCTGTTTCTAATACCTTCTATGTGGGGGTAATAAAGACACCTTGTTGAAGTTTCAAGTAGTTTATTTGGTTGAGAAGTTAGATGGGTGAGTGTTCTTGTTCAGATACATTACATTCAATAGGTCAAATAAAGAAAGTGGTGGGAGGGTCCAGGGGAACTGACTGGAGGAAAATCTAGGAGAGGGAAAAACAAGGAGCCAAACCCAAAGCTTAAAGGTTAGTCACTTATTTAAATATTACTGAAAGACCCATTGGAGTTTACCAGCTCTGCAGTCTGAGGAACCTTATTGTTGTTAAAAGTTTTTATTTTAGCAAACAAAAAATGACAACACACATGAGCTATTACTAGTAATGTCTTTCGGCTTTCAGTT
The DNA here is from genome assembly GCF_019279795.1 of Protopterus annectens. Lineage (NCBI taxonomy): Eukaryota > Metazoa > Chordata > Ceratodontiformes > Protopteridae > Protopterus > Protopterus annectens. The sequence goes on from NC_056733.1 coordinate 1,377,368,245, forward strand.
AGTGGTCGCCACAGCGGAACTCTGGTCCGCTAATGATTGGCAGTGAATTTTTACATTGCTGAGTTGCCAGCCCGATGCCCAGCCTTCAAAGAAGGCACACCCATTCATGCATGCCCCTACCTGCATGTCTTTAAACATCACTCAACCGCGGGTAGGACATGCAGACCACACAGAAGGTGCTCCAGCCGAGAATCGAATGGGAAAATTTCTTGCTGTGAGGTGACAAAGCTAACCAGTGCACCACCGCGGCCTCTACACATGAGCTATCACTAAAGAACTTTAATAACTATATTTAAAAAAAAAAAACTTTCACACGAGCTTCATCAGGTCCATCTAATAGACTGGTTTGCAGAGTGGTTTACAGTTTGGTCTTTAAACATGCCTGTTTTTATAATGCCATCACCAGACGTTATTAGCTTGTTTTGTATCACATGTAACATGAGAGGCTACATGTGTCTTCATGGGGCTCATATTCCTTGAAACAAATTATGAAAGCTTTATTATAGACTTTTCCACTTTGACTTGTTCTTATCAGTGTTTGTATCACATGTAGTATGAGAGGCTGTGTCCACTTTTACAGGGCTCATATTTCCTGAAATACATTATAAAACACTATTTTTTGTCTTTGGGAAAAAGGACTACAGTGCCACAGTGCCTGTTTATAACAGGGTCATATATATGACTAATGAGATTAGTCCTCATTCTTCTTCCTGTGGAAGACAAACCTGTTTTGTGCAGGTGAGGTAGTTCCTTAAAGCCACACTAGGTGACTTCCATTTTTTGAAAAAGACATGCTTCCAGAGAAATAGCTTCAAGTGAAAACAAGTCACAGTGCTCATTTTACAGAGCTCATGAATGTGCACAAGCAAGAGAAAAAAGTAAGTACAGTTTGTGACCGAAGATCCTTTTGTACAGACCTGCCATGCCCATGGAATAAAAATTCACCAAGAGGTGAACTGCAGACTATACAAAACCTTAAATAAAAATAAGTACCTCAGATCTTCTTTGAGCACAGGCAAACTGTGGTTATGATGTAAAGAATACAGGAGTCTGGAGTGACATCTTAGGATAACAATTTTCACTGTACTGAAAATTATAGAAATTATGTTAAATGCAGGCCAAGTGGCTAAAACATCTATACATGGTTGCTGTGGGGTAGAATGCCTCTGGTCACAGAGTGTGATTCCAGTCTGGGGTCTTCAATATCAAGCCTCTTCCTGGATCTAGTAATTAATGAGGACCCTTCTGTTGAGATTCTTCCTCTCTTCAGGTTTCAGGTAGTGATGTTACTGCAAAAAAGGACTAGATAGCTCTGCACCTGGCTAGATAAGTGTGGGAGCTGGAAGGGACCAGGTGGAATGGCAATTAACTAATCTCCTGAGAGAGGAGTGGTGCCATGGGGCCCAGGGTGGGGTTAGATGATGTAAGAGGCTGATGTAATCAGTGTGGATTTAGGTTGTCAATTAAACTAGAAGGCTAGTGATTGGTCCCCTTTTGGAAGCTGAAGCCACCAAACAATAGTTGAAAACATTTTCAAATATCTGAAAGGTACTGCTTAAGTTTGTATACATCATGAGGTAAAAAGTATTTTCAAACTACTAACAGTTACTGTTTAGATTTATACACATCTTGAGATCATAAAAAGTGAAAATAAAAAAGTGGCATGTTTCCTGTGTTACTAATTCATAAGACAAACTATACCAAGGTAGATGCATTGATCTGCAGATCTAATTTATTGATTGGCTTTTTCATATTAACAGCAACAATTAAAGTTAATTACCAGATAAGCTGTGATGGCTTACTGGTTAACTGCTGTGACTATAGCGTATAGAGTCCTGGGTTCAAGGGCTGTTTATTTAGGAAATACACCCCGAGGATCACTTCTGTAGCACAGGAAAATAACTTTCTTGGGTGTCATAAGCCAGGGAACCTTGTTGGCTAGGCTTACTTAGGCCCTTTGGCTGATAACCTAGTACCTACCTGTAATGTCCAAGTCCTTGGTTAAACAGCACAGATTTTTAGCTGTAAGATTTATGATTTAGTTTCCTGAGTGTAAGCACACTTTCGATGGAAATGCTTGAGTTGAAACTAGGGTAGTTGAGGGTGTCAATCCTGATCTGCCAGTTTAACTTCATTTCTTTTTTTTTTTTTAAGGATGGCATTTTTGTTTCGTTTGACACACAGTGAGCTTGTCCAAGATGTGAAAGTGGAAACCTCCATGGTCTGGGAAATCACAGTAGTGTTTGACTAGTGTTTTTTGGGGGATATGGAGTCTGATGTCAGACAGGTGATTTACCACCCTGATTTTGAACTTGTTCACAGTTTTCTCTGCATAAAAAGAATTGCAGCCATTATAGCATGCATGGTATATGACAAAAGCAGTGCTGCAATTAACAGAACAAGTGCTGTTGATTTTTCTTCTGAGTTCTGGTAAGTAGTCCTTGTTGCACATGTAGTTGCAGTAAGTGCAAAAAGGGGTGGGAATACAGAGGTAAGTTCTTCTATTGTCCACCTCTGGTCTGAATTTGCATACTACTCAGTCCCTTATGTTTCTGGCTCTCTTGAAAAGAAAACAAGGAATGTTTCCATCTGTTCATTGTCTTTAATCACCACCCCGTTGTTGGTCATTTTCTTTCTGATTGCTTTGTAATTCACCATAAAAGTGAGAGCCAAGCTTGTTTTTCTTTTGTCCTCCTGTGAGTCCTAGTGTTGGTTTCTATTATGCCCTAAGAGTTTTCTGGGGGGGGGGGGGGGGGGGATCTCTCAAAATGGGGCCTTCTGCCTCCTTTAAAGTTCTGGTGGGATTGAGGATGGAATTCAGAAATCTGTTGTCATACCTCATAACTAGGAAGTCTTGGTGTGGGCTGATTAGATTTGGGTTGAAATCTCTAAACTCTTTTGAAACACATGCAGTTCTCATCCCTTGAAATTTTATAATGTTTCTCTTAGTGATCTGGGGATCCATGCTTTTACTGTGCAGCAGAATATTTATCCTGGAGGGTTTTCTGAACAGGTTATTAGACAGGCATTTGTTTTTCATGTTCTTAGATATGCTTATGTCTAAAGAACTGACTGAGGACTTGCTGTGAGAGGTCTTGAATCTAAGGAAACCAGTGGAATTACTGTTATTGTTGTAAATGTCATTCAGTGTGGCTTCACCCCCTGCCTAGACTGCATTGATGAAAAATAAGGGCTTTGGTACACTGCATCCTCCTATTTTTGCAAAAGCCACCTTGGCCAAGTTTGGGGTCTTGGCTGCCCCCACAGCTATTCCAGTAGTCTGCATATAAAATCTGTTGTTAAACATGAAGTAGTTGTTCCTAAGGGTTAGATCAAATAACCTTCCTTGAACTTCTGCCCCTCCTGGTCACACATTCCTGTCCATTTCATATGCATCTGTTACAGTTTGAATACAGTAGCAGTGTGGAAGCATTGTATAAAGTGCTTCTACATCTGTTGTGACCAGGATTATGGAATCGCTGACCTGAATATCTATAATTTCACTGTTAAAATCCAGAAATTCTAAAATAAAAGATATGCTGTCTTCTGCCATTGGTTTTATCAGGGAATCAAGTTAGATGTTTATTGTCTTAGTTATGCAACTACCACTTACCACTTCTAGTCTGTATGGAGGGTCAGAGATATCATTATGGAGTTTTGGGATCCCAAAGAAGCTTGGCACTTTTGGGAGGGTAGGGCGACAAAGTAAAAAAGCTTGGCATCTGGTGAATCATCTTCATGCAGCATTCTTAGTTGAACTCTGAAATTATTATAAGCAACATTCACAGTGTTAAAATCACATTTACTGTAAAACTGGTTATTTTCAAGCATGGCAGTTATAAGTGGCTGTATCTATGACCAGAATGCCTTCCCCCTTTTCTGCCTTCATGCGTCTGAGTCATATCTCTGTTCAGATTTTTAGAACAGCCATTTCCTCTTTGTTAATATTGTATAATTTCTTCCTTGGTGGTTTATTGAGGGATCTGCAGATATCAGCCTCACATTTGCTGTCATATGCACTCAGGGTAAGGTGCATAGGGGTGCCAATGTCACTGGGATTTTTCTGTTGTATACCTTTGCCATTTCTGTCAGGATTGCTTCCATTCTTATTTTTGTCATTGAAAAATACTTTAAGATTCAGTTTTATCACAGGATCATAATATCATAGGAGGTTACTAGGCTAATAGCCCTGAATCCCTTACAAGCCTAGCCAAGAGTTTATCCCCAAAAAGAACCTCAGCCAGCACCTGTTACCCCTGTCAGTGAGGGACAAATTTGTGGTTTCCCATCTGCTCATCAAGGTTGCGCTTGAAGAGGGTAAGATAGGTATTCTGTTTGATGTGTATGGAAAGTCTATTCTAGAGAAGGGGCAGTCTCTCCAGCAGGTTTTGTTGATTTTGCATATTAGATTCAACCCTTTCAAGCAGGTAATGTGCGAGGAGTTAGACTTATGGATATGGAGCACCTCTAGTAGAGCAGGGTCTGAGATTGCCCTGTAAGCGAGACACAGATCACTTCTGAGCAACCTGTATGATACCATGTAGAGTGATAGTGATTTCAGCCTGCCTGGGTAGGACAGGTGTTGGAAGCCATGGATTCTTTTTGTGAGGTATTTCTGTGGCCTTTCCATTTGGTCCAGATGTTTGGAGAGTTACATACCAGAAGGGGTGTTGTACTCAATTATTGGTCTAATGAGGGAGGAGTATAGACTGGTAATAACCTCCTTTTTTCTGGCTGCAATCCCTTTACTTCTGAGATGCACCGAGTAAAAGTCTTTTCTGACCACTGCCGCTACATGATGGTCGAATGTGAGATTGTTATCAACCTGAGTACGCAGGTCTCTCACCACAGGTTGTGTATTTATGGGGTTGCCGTTGATGTGGTATTCAGTAGGGGCCATGTTTTTGCCGAATGTTTTGCGTTTAGCTTGAGGCCGTGACTTTGGCACCAATCATTAGTTGCTGTGAGACCCTCTTGCAGTATGTTAACATCATTTGGGGAGTCAATGACAGCGACAGCACCCAACTTACTGTCATCCACAATCTTGGTCAGCCACAGGCCTTTTGCCTTTGCCTAGGCCTAAGAGAAGTAGATGCCAAACAGTAGGGGTCTCAGGACAGATCCCTGGGGAACTCCACTTGTGACAGGTCTGCTATTGGAGGTGTAGGCACCTATTTTGACCTTGAGGATCCTGTTGGTGAGCCAGTTGGCCACCCACCTAATGAGAAGGGGATTTACACCAAGTTGTGTTAGCTTTCAATGATGCCCCAGTGAGGGATTGTGTCAAAGGCCTTGGTGAAGTCAAGGTAACTGTATGTACTGACTTTCCTTCATCCAGGGCCTTGGTGACAGTCTCAAAGAAGTCAACCAGGTTTACCAGGCAAGATCAGGCAAGATCTGCCCTTGATGAATCAGAACTGGTGGGGTCAAGTGCTTGGAGACTGCTTATGTCCTTGCTTATGAGATCCATAATAATATGCTCCATGGCTTTACAGCTCAGACTTGTCAAGCTAATGGGGCAATAGTTTCCAGGGTCGGTAGTGGCACCACCTTTTTGTAAAAGGATGACAATGGCAGTTCTCCACTCTGCTGAGATGAAGCCTGTACTTAGGCTGTGGTTGAATAGGGTACTCAATAGTGAAGCCAGTTCTTGCTGGAGATGGTACAGAATACAGCCTGGGATACTATCAGGTCCAATGGAAGCTGTGTTCTTTGCCTTAAATAGGGCCTTTACTCTTTGATCTATGGAAATGTGAGGTGCAGGACAAGTATCGGGGATATTGAAAGGGCCTTTGGGGGGACAGGGGGGTGAGGCTTGTGCTGAATCTATCTGATAGCAGGTTGGCTAAATCAACAGGATCAGTGGAAGTGATACTGCTAAGTACTAATTTGGAACAAACTTTGGCTTTGCCATGGAGGTTTCTGATGTAACTGAAAAAGGCTTTGCGGTTTCCCTTTGTTTCAGAGGTTAGTTTTGATTCATAATTGGCGTTGGAGGTTTTCTCTAGTGATCTAATTTGCTTGTTGAGACAAAGGAGGGAGTCTTTCCAGTTTGGAATTTGTTCCTTTTTACCCTTGGACAACAGTTTCTTCCTTTTGTTGTAAAGCCTGTAGATAGAGGATGTCCACCAAACAGGTTTGTATTTCCTTGAGGATCAGGTTTTAGTTATGTTGGGTATGGCTGACTCCATGCAGTTGTACATGTACTTGTATACTGCATTGGAGAACTGCTGAGCATTGTTGTCTGCATCCTCTGAGGGGGCCGGTGGTGTGAAGCTACAGATAGCCTCCCTTAGGAGGTTGTAGTCAGCTTTTGATAAACTTTTTAGCTTGATTACGATGGGGGGTTGTGTGTTATAGAAACTTTGAATTAGACAGTCCAATGATCTGATCTCACCAGGGAAGAACATACTATGGGAGTGGTGTAGCAGTCATCCATGTTGGTGAGAACCAAGTCCAGAATGTTATCTCCCCTTGTGGGGTATGAGACAAACTGATCAAGTGGATTAGACCTGATGAAGTCAAGCAATCATTGATTGAGTACATTAGTGCAGGAATAGTTCACCCAGTCCGTGGCAGGGTAGTTAAACACCAAGGATCAGGGTATTGGGGGTACCTTGAGGAAGTTAAGTAGATCCAGATAAGAAGAGTGGGTGTCCTGAGTCATGGAGGGGGGGGTCTATATTTGGCTATGACTTGGATGGGTGTCTTGTCAACTGTCAGTTGTACTTGGTGTAGCTACAGTGCATCATGCTGGCAAAACAGTCTGGAGGTGTGCCTGTCCTTAATGAAGATAGAGACTCCACCACTCTTAGTCTTTCCAACCTCATGTTGGGGTTGGAATGTGTGGAATAAGGTATAGCCTGGTAAGACAGTAGTGCTCTCTGCAGCCATGAACCACGTTTCTGTGTCCGCACAGACATTGAAATTCTCCAGTGCGAGGAGATCCTCCAGTGAGTGCGTTTTCAGGTTAAGGCTATTACAGTTAAGCAGCAGGACCAGCAATTTGCTTTTTGACAGATCTTTTATGTTGGAAGATTTGTCTTTGGGACATGGCCTAAAAAGGCACAATGGGGGAGGCAAGAGCCTTGGCCAGGACCCGGAATCCCAGTGGTGACAGATGGAGACCATCTCTGGGCAAAGCATCGAGGCCTATCTGCCATGTTATCCCAGGCAAACAGATACTGGATTCCCTTGGAAAGAAACCAGAAACTAAGCCAATTGTTAAAGTCAATTATTTTTTGTTGGTATTGTGGTAACATTCTTGGTGAAGGTAGGATGCTGTTTAGGGCTAGGGTCATACCTGCCTGGGACACATACTCTGAGAGTCAAATCATGTCTCTCTTCATATAGTTCAGGGAGGTACATCTCATCATTCACCCTAACATGGACAATGACAGAGTCATACTTGTATTTGTTGTGCAGAGACTTAAGTATGCGTGTGATGTGGCTTATTCTTGTACCAGACAGACAACTGACCATGACTTTCTCCTTGTCAAGCCTGGTGAGGGGGACATCAATGTGTCTCACAATTGAGTCTCCAATGATTAGTACATTTGGTTTATTGATACACCTTGTGGACTGTGATATTTTATTGTTTTGCCTTATGAGCTGTGTTTGTGAGACACTGGTGTGCTGTCTGCTGTGTGTGATGTTTGGTGTTGTGTGTGTGGAATGTTTGTGAGTGTGTTTTGGAGGTTTCTGCTGTTTAGGTAAGTTTTTATAGAGGACCTCTGCATAGGTGGGTGTATGTTATGCTTGGCTATGTGATGTGTATGGTGTGGTGTTTGTGTTGGCAATCTCCTCTTTGTCAGGAGTACTGACCATGGCATGAGAGTATGGATTCCAGGACTGATGTAGATGCATTTCTTGCAAGTAGAATAATTATGTACTAGGGGAAGAGGGCTGTCAGCAAACATGAAGCAGTTGCTACACTGTCTTAGTATGCCCATGTCAACCAGGCTGGCAGGAGAAATTGATGGGAATTGTCCAGACATAGTGTCCTAAATGCTTGAGCAGACTTATGGAGAAAGGGTTTTGATAAGGGTTTGTCCACAAGAATGTAAACCACAGAAACCTTCTTAAATGTAAAGTAACTGGCCTGAAGCACAAGTGCTAAAACCAAAACTAGATGCTTAGAATAACAAATAAATTTAATCAGGCTACTAACAAGCAGTAATAAAGCAGCAGAATAAAAGCACTTGGACACATAAGAGCACACAGCAAAAACAATGTGATAAAGAAGGAAGAACACAATTACAGTAAGAGCAGCTTGTATTATTTTTTATTTATTTATTTAATTAATTAATTAAGAGGAGAGAGAGGAAACAGAAGATAGTTCAGGATTAAGAAACTAAGGGTGCTGGCCTTCCCAAATGTTCTTTCTGTAATCAGTAAACTTAGCTGATGAGATGGGACAGGGAGGAGTGTCTAAAATCAAAGACGCAAGGGGGTAGTCCTTCCCAAATGATCTCACTGTACTCAGTTGAGTGAGCAAATGAGATGGGAATGGGAAGACTGACCAAAATCAATTTTAAAACAGTGGTGGGCAATTCCAAAGCCACCATGTTTATAAGTACAACAACACTTGAGTGGAAAGGCGGGAAAAAACTGCAGACAGAATACAGAGGACAGAGGCCAGCAATAAATAATGAAGCAAATATATAAATGCAGTACAGTGCAAATCAAGTGCAGAAAACTATACCTATACTTATCAGTTTGGTATATCAGATGGTTATAGAGTTCAACACAGCTGGGGAGTTAGCACTGCTATATTAGCTCAGAACAATTTCACAGAATGTAAGTCTTTATACTAGAAGTACAACAGAGAAAATAAAAATCAGGCAATCAGATACACACAGAGGTGTCAGCCAATAGCTAACACCTTAGGTGGGCTGACTGTACAGAAAGCTCACATAAATTTTAACCTCTATCACAGTTTTCACCAAGTTATTTCCATTAAAAGGTGAAAGATCAGACCCTTACCTAAGATTTCTTGATGTAGCTGACTCAATGGTTTTGTTAAATTGTTCCAGACCTTAGTCTTATTTTCTTATTGATTCTAATGAGTCTGTTCTGTTAATCTCTCCAAGTCCCTCAGCTCCCTGGTTCCTTTCCAGGGTGCATTCCTCTGTTGTTGCTGCCCTAGTGGAGACTTCTGAGTTGGGGTGAGAGCCTTCTCAATTGTGTGCCTCCCTGTTAGGGTCTGGTTGTTCCTGTTGGTAGGTGTCTCCCTGTGTTGTGTTATCCTCTTATCCTGTTGCCACATGTTGATGGTGAGTACCCCTAAGTCAGGGACAGGTTCCTGGGGGCCCTGGAGAAAATCCTGCCAGTTGGTTTCTTTCATACCCCTCTGGTCCCTTGTGCTCCATCCTCATACTTGGAGAGGTGATTAGGTTTGCATTGTCTCCAGTGCCCAGCAAAACATTTTCCATTATTCTGTCTTGTGGGTATCTCCTTTCCTGATTGAAGTATGGTGGCTTTGTGGTTCCTGCTTGTCCCTTATGTCCTTGTTGATTTCTTTTCCATTTTCTTCTTCTTAACTTTGTTTTCAAAGTCAGTGATTCTGTTTTCAATATCTAAAAATCTGTAAGGGGAGTCAGCCATGCCCTTACTTATAAGTGTGGTGGTGACATAGAATGTTTTTCATCAAAAGGAGTACGACCAAAAATGCCATCGAATTAGCAATTGCTTTTGCGGAATAGGCTTTTGGTTTAATGGGTAATGGCATACATTTTGATGAGTAAACAAAGGAAATGCAATCAGAAAGCAATCTGGATAAGGTAAGCTTTGAAACTGGTTTTCCAAATCTAGCCATTAAAATGGACACAAGCATTGCTTAGTTGCATCTAAATAAAATCTCAATTGATGACGGACATCCAAGCATTGAAGTATGTACTCTACTTTGTTGCTGAAGTAAAGGAAGAAAACAGGCAATTCATTTGACTGGTGCAATTTAGATTCTAAGGACATCTTAAGTAGGAAATGAGGATTTTTTTTTCAATGAAACACTGCCTTTATGCAAGATAAAATGGGGTGGGTTGCAGGATAAGGCTTGTATCTCAAAAACTCTTCTGTCTTAAGTAATTGCAATTCAAAGAGACTCTCTGAAGATAAACACTTGAGATTCACTATAGTCATTGGCTCAAAAGAAGGTTTAGTCAAGGATTGTAGGAGAAAAGTCAGAACTCTTAGAGGAACTGGATCCCTTACTGGAAAGCTAGTCAGAAAAGTACTCTTTAAAAATTTCTTGGATAATCTCAGAGATGCAATCAGATTATGATTTTGACCAAAATTGAAATTAGAGATGGCTGCCATCTGAATTTTAATGGTAGAATAAATACGTCTCCACTGAAAAAGCCCAACAGCAAAATCTGGGATAGTATGTAGGGAAACAGAAAAGGGATAAAATCCCTTGAATACAATCTAAATAAAAAAAAACTTTTCCATTTACTGGCATAAACTGTTCCAGTAGAGGGCTTTTCGGATGAAAATATTTGGAACTATTTTGGTAATCATGGAATTCCTGACCATCACTGAAACTGAAGAAACCAAGCAGTTAACTTGGGGGATTTCAGGTTTGGTTAAGGGTGGCCTGAAGGATACAAGATCAGATCTGGAGCCAGGTTCAGTACTCAATGGGGGTGAAGAAGATGAAGCCATGGGAATGAAAGCCATACTTGTTAGGGCCAGAATAGAGGGTTGAGGATTACAGTTGCTTTGCAATGGGCAGCATTCTACAGAAATGTAGTTGTCTAGGGTGTGGAAGCAGAAGTACAAGAGCTTGGGGGTCAAGCATGCAGAATAGCATCCACAGTGATTGTCCCAGGGAAGGGATCATGGCAAAAAGGTGCTGCATTCAATGTTCAAAGGAGTACCAAAAAGATCAGAGCACACCAGTTGAAAATAAATGCTCTTGCTTAGGTTGTCCAATAAAAAGTTGCATTTCCCCAGGATATGTGTTGCTACCTCATGACACAGGGGATGGGAATGGGTGCCACCCTGCTTGTTGAGGTACCACACCACAACAGTGTTGTCAGACTGAATAGTCACCGCACCTTTGGGATGGCAGACCTGAAAAGCCTACAATGCAAGGAGAACTGCTCATATCTACAAAACACTGATGTGCAAGTAGGCCACTGATTGTGACCAGGTAACTTGGACTGTATTCTCTTTGTAGTGCCCCCCACATAAAATGAACACTTCCACAGTTACCATGGCTTTGGAAATAGGAAGCACAAATAGATGACTGGAAAAGATGTGAGCCAAAGTCATCCACCTAAGGAACTGTTGATGAAACAAACTGAAAAGTTCATCAGATAGGAGTAAATAAACTATTGAACTGACAGAAATCACTGCAGAGCCCTCATGAAGTATGTGGATAGGGGGACAAGCCAGATATTCACAGGTTTTAATTTCTCCAAGTCTTTTGAGTTTCTAATATCAGGGCAGGAATGAACTCCATTTCTAAGCCAAAGTATGATTAAAGCTTGTGAAATGAGCATTGTTTCAATCATCAAACTTAGCACGCACAATGTGCCAAAAACTAACTCCTTCTGCAATTCATACAGAGTTACAACTATTGCTAGCATATCTAAAAATTAATTTAAATTATTTTCTATGAGACCCTTTGTTCCTGCTACTGTTGGAATTGTCTGGGTATCTGTCTTCCACATTGCTCTTGTTTCTGACTGCAGATCCTGGCATTTTATGAGTTTGTGTCTCTGTGTACATAAGATACTGTAATCAATGGGTGTAGCATTTTCAAATTTCAATGTTACTTTTGGCTTATTTTCATAGACGACTATATCTGGTTTTCTTGCATCTGTTTTTTGAACTACTGGTAATGGGTGACCCCATGTGATATGGATGGTGCAGTGATGTAGTGGTTAAGTTGTCGGCTCACAGCAAGAGGTTCTCCATTTCAATTCTCAGCTAAGGTGCTTTCTGTGTGGAGTCTGCATGTCCTCCTCATCTTCAATTGACTTTGTAAACCAATGTGTATGTAGTCCACTATCCTGGGCAGCCAATATTAACCTTTCGTATTTCGGTTTAAATTCGCCAGTACTTAACTAATTCCTGCATTTGATCCTGATCAACATGAGTTTCTTTCAAGAGTTTTCTATACTTGCAAATATATTTATGCATTTCCATATTTCTTGCCTTCTCATATGATCCTACATATACATATTTTCTTTTGCTTTATTTATTTATTTTTATTTTTTGACACATTCAGTTGCAGCCTGATCTTTATCTACTTCTGGTTTGATTTCCATTTCCCCTTGACAACAATATGCTTCTGCTAAACTAATCAGGGAAGTCATCTTAAACTTATTCTCTGAATGTTTTAAAACTTTCACTACATTTAGGTCTTGTGAGGTCAGCAGATTGCATGCAGTCCTATGACTGCAGATCTATACATGTAAGCAATTTCAAGGAGGTCCATACTCCTTCAGAATGGGGAATATATAGCCTTGGTATACACTGAGTTTTGTAAATCATTTGATAAGCGTGAAGCATCCTTTTTGTTTTCCTGTCCAACCGATCCAACCCTTTTGCAGCCAGTCAATCACTCCAAAGCTGTAAGTTTGGACACGAAGAGCAAATTGATTTATAGCTTGGACTTTGTTCCTAGATGTCAGTGCTGTTTTCATTATAAATGTTAGTATTCTAAAACATTTATTCATATTTTATTGGTGATTCTTCATCAGTTTCCAAATATTTGTACGTTCTTTCTTGTTCAAGTTGTTTTATATCACATTCCAGGCTGATGTTTTCTTGGTGCTGCAGCTTTCCTGCTTTAAAGGTTGCTTTTGCATATTTAGCAAGACCAAATGACATTCTTATATCATCTAAAAAGGTTTGATTACTTACAGTTATGTTTTCAATTCCTCATCTGATCAACTATACAGTTTTAAATCATTCATAAAAAGAAGATGAGAAGTCATTACACTTTGTTGTTTTCTGGGATCCAAATTGTAGACATAACACAATCTATTAAGTAAACAACTTAATGTGTTAAGAGCAAGACAAAAGAGCAGCAGTGACAGAGCGTCACCCTGGAATATCACCCTTTGAATTTTTTACCCCGGAATAATAATGCATCCTTTATTATGGCTTAACTGCACAGTGGTTTGTCAATGTTTCATGGTTGCTGTAATGAATTTGATCAGTGTAGGTTGTATCTTATACATTTTAAGCACTCTTTTATCCATGAATGTGGAATACTGTCACATGCGTTTGTACTCCATCCATGCCATACTTAGATTAGTCCCTGTTTTACAATTTTCCATTATGATTTTATTTGACAATAAATGATCCTTTATTCCATATGACTTTCTTTTGTTACTCCTTTTTTCTATTGGCATGATTCAGTTCTCTTCTAAATGTCTATAAACTTTGTTGGCATCAGTTCCAGTAAATAGTTTATACATCATTGGAAGGCAAGTTATTGATCTATAGTTTTTAGGATAGTTTGCAGGTTCGCTCTTAAGTAGCAGCATTGTTTTTCATGTTGTTAACCAGGGCATTGTCTGTTTGTGGTGCACATATAAATAGTTCTTACTCATGGCTAAATCTTCATGTAAAGATGTTAATACTTCCATAAATTAGGTACTGCGTCTGGGCCTGGGGTTCCCAATTAGTTTTCCTAAACTTTGTTTCAATCTCTCTGGTCTGTACTTCACCCCATTTCATATCCTGTATACTTGAACTTCTTATTCTTTCTTTTACTTCTTCTGTCCATTCAGCATCTTTGTTATGTTCCACAGGATCTTCATAGATTTTTCTCCAAACTTTATCTATTTCTTCTTTTTTGGTGGTGTTTTAATTTCTTTTGCCTTGTTTCCCAGTTCTCTATAAAACTTTTCTGGGTCATCAATAAATTGCTTATTTTGTACTTTTTCTTTATATTTATCTACATATCTTCTAAGTTTTTCTGCCTGTGCTGATATTTTTAGTTTATTATTTGCAAAGATGCACAATAGATCCTGATCTGTTCTGATACTGCGCATTCCTTTTATCACGTCCGTCTTTCACTGTATTTTTGTTGATGTGTTCCATCTTCAATAGTCTTCTAACCGTGACACTTCTTGTCTTAGTTGCTTTATAGTTTTCTCTATACAGTAATTCAATGATGGCATTTGATTTCTCCCCTTCCTTTCCCCTTACGCCCCTGTGTTTTTGTGGTAAGACTTTATCTGTTATGAATTTAGCTGCACAGTCATATATCCTACCTACTTCTGTTATATCCCATGAATCCCTATGAATAGTCCTAATTACTGAATTCATTTCTTTTATCAAACTTCTAACTTTCAAAGTTTTATTGACTTTCTGTGGTCAGTTTCTTTCATTAATTTAATATGTCTTTCCATCTCTATTAAATCAAGCAATTATTCTGTTAGATCATTTTATTTTAAACTGAGGGCACAGTCTTTGTTCACCATTTCCTACAAGGATTCTACAGAAAGTTCCAGAGCATTTTCTTGTACCACATTCTCTTCAGTTTCATCCTGTATTATCCTTTGCTCTTTCATATGGGAACTCACTGCCTATCACTCCACAACACTGACTGCATTAGAGTTGCCACCTTTTCCTTTTCCTCCCTTGGTGTGTAACTCTAATGGAGCTTTTGTCTTGGTTTCCTATGGAAGGCTCCAAAGTATCTTCTTATGGCAACTGATCAGATGTTTCTCACTCTGCTGGTTTCTCCTTAATTTGGGTATGCATCGCTCTATCCTACTGTGATGTTATCAGGGTTAGATTTTTTACACAAAATCCTTCATTTTGCAGTTAATCCATAACCTCAGTTTCTATTTCTTTAACGTCTCCATTACTAATCTTCTTTACTACTTTTTGCCTTTGTGATCTTACTTTTTGTAATGTGAAATTTCCCATATCTCCATGCCTTTGCCTGTATTTCTCTTCGAATATCTTTGTGGCTGTTTTTTGTATTGATTAATTTGTCTTTCTCCTTTGCATAAATATCACACCATATCAGATCTCTCTTTCTTTCCCTTTTCAATATTTATTTTTATACCTTTCAAAAATCTCTAGATTTTGTTCTTTATATTTTCACACTTCCTCAGTCATTTCTTTTTCCAAATGGCCCACAGTTTCTTGGTCTGTATAATGTTTGAAGCTTCAGACAGTTTTTCTTGGGCAAGTGATTTCCTTTTCTCTAATTTCTCTCTTAATCTTATTGTCTATCTTCTGTCTGGAAATTATGTTTATCTTGCATAAAATTAACAATACATAATTTATTTCTTTTCCTCAGTAGTCCACTCTTTCATCTTTATTTCTGTTTTTTGGCCTATCAATTTTACTATGTTTTGTGGAATACTACTTCCTTCTACAACAGAGGTGCCATCCTCCTCCTGAGCCTAGCCTAGTCCAATTGTAGGAACATTTTATGTCTTGAGGATTCTGCACTGTCATTTTTTCAGACCTGGGACCTGTCCGTCTACCAACACTGGGCACTTTTTATTCAGGGTCTTCTGTACCCAGCTATCTTTTTCATGTTTTAACCTACTTCTATGCATGATATATGCTATATAAAATAGCAGTCTATATATCAGTGTCATCTTGGTGAGATTATTTGTAAAACAGGATCCACCTCATGGAGGTATGCACCAAGACTTGAGGATGAATTAAATTCTAGGAACACTGCTCTCATTTGCTTGAATATCTCTCCATTTATACTGTCATAAGACTAAGAAGATGTAGGATTAGATGAGCAGGTGGACTTGAATGAAATAGGACTTAGCTAGCTTGAATTTGTAAAGAAGGTAACCTTCTGAGAAGTGACTTTGCAACTTGTTTGGTGGTATCAAGATTGCATCCAATAAATTCCCGAATTTATATAGGTTCCAACTTTGATTTCTTAATACTAACTGTAATGCCCTAAGATAGGCATAACTGCAATAGAAAAGTCTCTCCCTCAGTTTGGTGGTGCCTTTGATGTTGTTGTGATTTGCCAGTTATCCAAGAAATGAAAGATCCAGAATCCCAGGCTGACATGAGTTTGGTAAACACCTGGGGGCTGTAGTGGGACTGAGCATCAGTATCCAAATTTGAATATGACAGGCCTGAAGTGCAGGAACCTATTTTAATATGATGGTAAACATTGTTGAAGAGCACATCTAAGCATCCTTCCTGAGCAGAGGTAGAATGAACTGAACAGTTACTGTCTGGAACTTACTCTACTTCATAAAGAAATTTAATTTGCTTAGGCCCAATATGATTTCTTTGTCATAAGAAAGAATCTTGATTAGATGCTGGATTCTAACTGGTCAGGAAGGACCATTTGGGTGACTAAAGTTGCAAGCATTTTTTGTATTTCCAAGGTTGTTTCTCAACACTGATGGAGATGGAGTGTTTGTCTGGTGCTTTTGCTTTAGATTTGGTAAAGAATGGAAGGGAATAGAATGTGATGAACTCCCAAACTTCTGAGTGTGAGTTTAGTGCCCCCCCCCCCCCCACAGTCCCCAGGTTGCACAGATTGCAGCAGTCAGTCAAGTTTTCATGAGAGATGGAAAGGTCTTTGCCTCTGGGATGGTGCCTATTAAAGTTACCCCCTCTGTCTCAGGAGGCATTTTTGACAGGAGCATTTTGAGTAAACTGCTGTGGTTTATGGAATAATATCTTTCTTCTTCCCCCCCTCTGATTCCTAGAAAATGTCCTCTGAGGGGTAGAGAAGTGTGCTTCCATGGCAGGCAACATCATACCCTCTTACTTGATTGCTTCTGTTCAAGGTTTCTTTTAATTTGGAAGCAAATAATGTAGTGCTATGGAAGGTGGCATTGAAGAAGTACATTATGAAGCATTCCACAAAATTACAAAGGTGCATGCAGGCACGGTGGTGAGTTGTGATGCCTGTGCCTGAAGCATGAGCAATAAAATCCACTACATTTGAGGTGAGAAGCATGGAGACATTTAAGATGGATTGCATGTTGTCTAAGTGAATCTCAAAAGTCTTATAAGACTCAGATGAGAGTTGAAAAGCCAAACGTTTTGAGGTTTTAGAATCCAGATTCCACTGAAGCATGTTCAAGTGTACCATATGGTTAATTGCATGGAGGGCAAACATGGATGAAGCATAAGTGTGTTTGCCTAATTAGTCTAACTCCCACAACTCTGTGTTTGGGGGATGGACCAATGCATTGTCTTCCAAGATGTCCTTCTTCAGGGCTGTTGCAACAATAATAGCAGCCACAAATGGTCCATTACCCCACAAAACAACCTGTTCCTTGGAGGATGAATACTTTATCTTGTTTCTGTGAAATAGCCTCTGTAACATCAGGTTTTCTCCATGCCCTTCAGGACACAAAATCAACAAACGCATCCAGAGGTGGAACCACCCATGATGTGGATGAGCCCACATCAATGGTTTTGAACAAGGCTGCCTTCTCCAGGGAAAGTGCTTTGGCAGTCTAAACCCCAGTGTCTCATTATTTCTAGGAAATTACCAAAGAGGTCTAAACTCAGAGGGATTTGGAGGAACCTTCTCCCTCATCAAGTTTAGAATCCTCATGGGATTCCTCTGGGTTATTCAAGTACTTCTTCTTGTGTTGTCTCTTCTTATGTACTTCCCAGGAAAGAAGTTGGTGGCACAAAGAAATAACTGGGAAACCCCTAGATTAAACTCCAAGCAGCCCCAATGAAACTGGCTGTCCCATGGCCAGGTCCTGAGAGACCAAGACCCTAGAAGGATAGGATATTTGAGATGTATATGACAAAGGAAAAGAAGTAACAGTCTTGAGCAAGACAGATCTTTTCTATGATATTGAATGCAACACTGAATACAGACAATTGGCTAGAGGACTCCTTGGATCCAAAAACTTGAGAGATATCTGTGTACCAACTGACGATCCATCCAAGCCCAACATCGAAATCAGATGCAAGCTGTCAAGAGTAGAGGTACTGAGGAGCAGGGATGCTCCAAAAATCTTTGACTTGAGCTCAACTCAGGGTCCTCCACCCTGATATCACAGCTCTGAGAGGCAATCAGCTCCATGGAAACTGGAGTTCAACACATCAAGGCAGATACCTGAGCCAAAGGAGGCCAAGCTGTCAGCACCAATGAAGGGGCAACATGTAACAACATCAGTACCAGAAGCACTTGTGATGAAATGTGGGCCAGAGTAGGAGCAGAACTGTCATGGTTAAGTAGACAGATCCCTCTACCCTCTGGATCAAGAGAAATTCAATGATCCCCAGGTCCATCTCAGTCTTGAGAAAGGTTCTCATGAACTGGTCCAAATCATTTTCCTTTTACAGACCACGAAGAAACCAATGAAGGAGGCTTACTGGGCTGAGGCATTTGCAGGAGGATTTCCTGGATTTAAAGGGGAGATGTCCTGAGAGGAGATGGCTACAAAAAAAAAAACTCCAGTTCCAGGGAGATGGCCATGGATACTGAATGGATCCAACTGAAAGTGGAGCTACTGACAGAAAAGGGCTCAAGACTTCAGTAGATGGGAAAGTGGATGGATCTGAGGCAGGCGCCAGCAAGGAAAGGGACTGGTGCCAGTATGGCACTGATTCCAAAGTTCTTGAAGAAGCCATAGGAGTTGAAGAACTTCAGGCTTTAGATCCAGCTCTCCATCTAAGGGAAACACAGAATGCATTTTTCTAACTTTTTTCTTTGAGTTTTAACTTCTCGTGTTCCTCACACTTTTCCTTCTCTCTTTTCTTCTGTCTTTCTCTTTTTCATCTCAATAGCTTTGGAAGCAGAGGGAGGCCTTGTAGTAAGGGCAACTGCCCCAAAAGAAGCAGGGCAAAATTCAGCATTTTTTTTTACAAGTAATATTCCTCTTAAATCTAAATTGGCCCTTTCAGTCAGCTAAGGCCCCATACCCATAGGCTGCACAATGCATATTTATTTTTATTTTACATTTGTTGACCAGGATAGTTCGACTGGATATATGTCCATTTTTGGCAGAGGCCCGGGGAGAAAAGCTCCAGATAACACAGATATAACATAAGAGATATGCGTCAAACATATTTAAAAAGCCCTCTAGTAGGTACTCACATTTATGATATTTTTGAGTGCCGGAGTATTTTCAGGGTGGTACAGAATTGTGTGTGCTACTATAAGCTGATTGAACAGAAGTAGGCTAGGCAGTTCCAGCCACCTGAGAGGGCAGAGGTTTTGACAGTGATGTGTTCTATATGTTGAGCTTATGAAAAATCTGGCAATATGGTTGTAACAGTGAGAGAGCTTACTAAATTCAGTTTTGCCCAAATTATAGAGTATGGTGGAGGCATATCGAATGCTAGATTGTAGGTGTTAGCAGGCGATTACAGTCCTAGCTAATAGAGTTAGAAAAGGTTTGCTTCCATATAAGGATCCAAGCTTCTTATTAATGTTTTTTATAATTTTATTGATATGCAGATCAAATTTGAGATTATTGTCTACTATTACTCCTAAAAGCTTAGTATGGCCATCTAGAAAGATAGAGGTACCATTGTTGGATGTTATGGAGAAGGAAACTAGGGTGGATCTACTGGTGGGGGTAAAGAGGAGCAGTTTAATTTTGTTGGGATTTAACAACAGATGGTGATTAGAGATCCAATTTTCAACTGTGTTAAATGTGTTTTGTGTTAAGGTTTGCAGGTCTAAAGGAGAGGAGGCTGTACAGATAAGGGTAGAATCGTCTCCATATTGAATGCAGGTTGCATCAGGCATGGTAGTATGAAGAGTGTTGATAAAGATAGAAAAGAGTAGAGGACCTAGAATAGAGCCCTGAGGAACACCAATGTTTTTTTTTCTTTTCTTTTTTTTTTTTAATAGAAAGGAAATATCCAGTACAAAACAGTGGAGTTCTAACAGTCAGAATAGAAAGGAAAGCTCAACAAATGGAAAGGAAGGAAGCAACTTTTAATGAAAAAGTTTTCTGGAAGAAAAGAAATTACATACAAAAAGATATCACACCAACTGCTAACTCTAAAATTGAATAAATAGAGGAACAGCCTCAGTAAGAAGCTGAAATCCCTCATAAAATCCTCCAAAGCTAGTTACGAAAATAAAATTGCCAAAGATTCCAAAGACAACCACAAGGCATTCTATAGTTATGTCAAGAATCTAAATGGCAATGCTCAGATCTGCTCTGAGCTACAACAGAATGGCATTAAATATACTGATCCCAAGGATATTGCCAATATCCTGGCAGATCAATTCAGTGCAAACTTCGCCCACTCTCATCCCCTAAAGGGCCCATCTCAATAACAAAAGATTGCCAAATTCCAGTAATAACGGCCACACAGGTAAAAAAACGCACTCTCCAAAGCTAAGAGTACAGCATCCATGGGACCAGATGACATCCCAGGCTGTGTACTACATGAACTACAAAATTAATTGGCACCTCACCTAAGTGTCATGTTTAATCATAGCCTCACCTCAGGCTTTGTGCCCACTGAGTAGCGCACAGCTATAGTTATCCCACTCCACAAGGGGGGATCCACCTTGGATCCCAAGAACTACTGCCCCATCAGTCTGATGAGCCTGATCTGCAAGGCCATGGAACATATTATCATGGAACTTATAAACAAAGACATTGGCAACCTTCAAACACTGGACCACATGCAGTTTGTGTTTGTGAAGGGCCGATCTTGTCTCCTGAACCTGATTGACTTCTTTGAATCAGTATCCAGAGCTATGGACAAGGGTAAGGTGGTCCACATAGCCTATCTGGACCTCGCCAAGGTCTTTGACACCATCCCCAACTCTGGAATCATAGATAAACTTACTAAGTTGGGCATTAATCCCTATGTCACTTGATGGGTTCCCAACTGGCTTACTGACAGAACCCACACTATAAAAGTAGCTCCAAATCCATCTCCAGACAAGTGACAAGTGGAGTACCTCAGGGTTCAGTCCTGGGACCGCTCTTGTTTGGCATCTACTTCTCTGACGTACAGGCCAACACTAAGGGACTCTGGCTAACAAAGTTCACAGATGACTGCAAACTGGGAGCCATTATTAAATCCCCAAATGATGTTGATATTCTACAAAAGGGCCTTACAGAAACAAATGCTTGGTGCCAGAGCCATGGGCTCAAGCTCAATGCCAAGAAAGGTATAGTCATCCCCTTTGGGAAAAAACATGTACCCATGAATTACCACATAGGTGGCAGTACACTAAACACCAAAAGTGTGATAAGAGACTTAAGAACACAGGTGGTCAGTGGTCTCACCACATTGCCACAACAGTCAGGAAATCCTTCTATGTGGCACACCTCATCACTAAGGGCTTTTCATTTAGAAAAAAAGGAGGTCATTGTCCCACTGTACACATCCCTCATTAGACCCATTATAGAATATAATGCCCCATTTGGTATACCTCTCAAGACATCTGCAACAACTGGAAAAGCCCCAGAAATACCTCACTAAAAGAATCACAGGCCTAAAGCAGATGCCCTATGCTGACCATCTAAATAAACTCCACCTATACTCTGTTGCACATCGTCTACTCAGAGGCGATCTATGCTTAACATACAAGGCCATGTCAAACCCAGAGCTGTTGGACATGCTACACTTAAAGAAATCCCAATCCCTGAGAGACACACGCTTCAGGGACCTAAACCCTGTCATCACAATGAACAAAACATGCTGGAGGGATAGGTTTCTGACCCAGACACTCCCCAGACGCTGGGCAGTACATGTCAAGCAGAGTGCCTCTTTGGCCATCTTCAAACGGAACCTTGATGATTGGATGGGAGATAGGAAATTCACCCCAGGGATCACGTCAGTCACCCTGCATGCAGAAGTCCAGGGAAGTAAATACTGTGGGAAGAAATAGCCAGGGAATTGTTATGGATAGGCTTGTACAGGCCCTAAGGCCGATAGCCTAGTACCAACCTATGAAGATCAGACAGAATACAGTATATTTCACTTATCTGAAGGAGAGCTTCACAGGATCACATCAGATACTGGAAGTGGCAAATGAGATCTGAGGAGTACTAGACAGGCACGCCTTATGGGAGATGAGGTGGCGCTTCAGAGCTTGAAGATTCTGAGCTGCCAGCATTAGATACAATAACCCACAGGTTGAGGTGGATGGAAAAGACAACACTGGATCCCCATGGCTTCTAGTGGCCCAAAAGACATCCAGCAAAATCTAATTATTACAGTAGGTTTTGGTCAATTAGGGTGTGTTTTAAGGATTGAAGGAGAACCAAAGTTGAAGCCTGAATTTCTTCCCTTAATCATGGATTTTATTCAGGCCATCATCAAAGGAAAATGCTGTTGAAATACTATAAGATGCACCTGAGAGCATTTAGAACCACCATGGTTTCTGCAGGCTGCAATGCAATTCTTTTTTACAATACTTATTACAGTGGAAGGGTGCTGAAATGATTTAGAGAAAAATAAATGCTGAAGAGCATGACTGAATTTACTCCCTTCATCATGGCTTTTCTTCAGGTCATAACTGAATGAAAAGGTTATTTAAAAATTGTAAAATGTACTCCTTTGAGCATCTAGAAGCCCTGTGGCTTAATGCATTTCTTTCTAACACAGTTATCAGAGTGCAGTCTTGTCTAGTGAATGTGCTGAGCAAATCAATAAATGCAGGAAAAATGAAGAGTCAGGCAAACTGTAAAAAGAAGGAAGGAAAAATAAGCTAGGCCAAGATGGAGGGCACTGTGAGATAATGTGTGTAGGGGGCTTGGGAAGGGGCACAATGGAGATCTTTCACCTAGGGCAACAGTTAACCTAATGCTAGCCCTGTTGCTGGCAGAAGCATTTGTCTGACTGTGCCAAGGAAGGGGAAGATTCTTAAAGGTGTGGCCAGGAGAGGATAAATCCAGGAGGTGTTGGCTTTTTTATTTGTCATATATATCTATATTTATACTTACATCAATATCTATGTCTATGTTTATATCTATAACTATCTACATATAAATAGATACAAAGTGATATATATATATATATATATATATATATATATATATATATATATATATATATATATATATATATATATATATATATATATAGGTATATATGAAGGGAGTCTGTCAAATAGTTAAGAAAAAAAATGAAAATAAGTGTTCTTAAATAGCAGGGAGCAGGGTAGTTTTCTTTTTAAGTAGAACTTAAGTAAACATTGTTTACAGGTATTTCTGCTTCTTTAACTCAGATGAGGTACTTCCATCTCACAGAGCAGAGCAAGCTTTAATAATTTTTTCCCACCCTTTCTTCTCAGAAGAATTTAATGCAAGTCTATCCCCTCATGAGACAGCGGGGCCTGTTGTTTGGCATCGTCTTTAGTAAAAGAGGTGCCAGAATCAAGCCCACACTAGTTTTAGTTATTTATTTATTTATTATACAGAAAACAGCAGACAACTTGAATTACAGACAGGTATTCCTTCTTAACTGTGCAGGAGGATTTGTCTGTATAAAAAAATAGAATAAAAGAGAGGTAGCATAACAGCAGGCCTTGTGGGGAATGTGTTTGCTTGCTGCTTGGTGAGGTGAATTTCACCTTACATCTATATGGCAGGAAAATATTTAACATGTTAATTAATAATACTACTACTAATCATCATAATAGTAATAACAATATAAAGTTAAGGTATGGGAAGGAAAGGTGTGGAATTCCTTGTTTCCATCCTTGCATGTTGCTGTGCTAGGCAGATTTATATTATTTTCCAGATATACGTTGTGTAGTGGTGATGGTGTATGTCTTAGTACAAGGGGGTTGGAAATCTGAAGTTGGATAAGGTCTTTCTTGTTGTTGTTGTCCATCTTCTTTATCTGTGGTATTTTTGGTGTGCATTTCTTCACCTTTTGGATGCTGTGTCCTCACACACAGCTGGAAAGTAATGAATTAAAAAAAAAAAATATATATATATATATATATATATATATATATATATATATGTATGGGTTCCATTCAGAAGCTCGAAATACTGAAATCTCGAATTTCAGTATTTTGAGCCCAAGAAGCCGAATCCACATAATAGTGAAAGTTTAGAAGCGTGAAATTCAAAACCTCGAATACCGGAGGTTTTGAATTTCCCGCTTCTAAAGTTCCGCTATGGTTATGTATTCAGGTAAGTGTGTATGTGTGTTAAGGGGTTTGGATAGGGCTGTGGTGTATGTCAGTGTGTTTTGTTGCTGTGATGTGCTTGTGTGTGAAGATAAAGTAGCTTGTGTTGTGGCATTTTGTGTGTGTTTGTATGTAGTACGACCTCGGAGTGAGAATATTTAAGTAGGGGGGTGTGGGGGGGGGGCGCAGTTTCATGTAGTAGAGTGATTGTGTGTGTTTGTGTGGTGGATGGTGTGTGTGTGTGTGTGTGTGTGTGTGTGTGTGTGTGTGTGTGTGTGTGTGTGTGTGTGTGTGTGTGTGTGTGTGTGTAGTAAAACCGCGAAATTCAAAACTTCCGGTATTCGAGGTTTTCAGTTTTCGTTGTTTTGTGGATTACACTTTTTTGGGCTCGAGATACTGAAATTCGAGATTTCAATAATTCGGACTTCTGAAGTGAATCCATATATATATATATATATATATATATATATATATATATATATATATATATATATGTGTGTGTGTGTGTGTGTGTGTGTGTGTGCGTGCGTGTGTGTGTGTGTGTGTGTGTGTATGTGTGTATTAAATAATACCAATAATAGATATTAATTAGCAATAAGAGAAAAGCAGCTTTGTTTGGCCAGAAAAAAATGTTAGGATTCAATAAAGCAATTTCACCATGTCAGAATAGTGTAGCAGCTACTGCACTGAATATGTCTGCTGAGCGATCCAGTAAACAAGGCTGGGGGCGTGCATGAGCCTGCCAGCACTATTTTGACATGGACACCACTGAATAATGCTAATTACCGCATTTGCTGGTGAAAACCATGCAAATGAGGTGAATTAGCAATTCTGTCAGAGCTGTGTCCACTGCAGAAATGTATTTGGTTACCGTATACATTTCTGCAAAGATCAAAACGGGGGCATGACAGCTCAAAGTAAAGCATGCATTATGACTATTAGGCATGCTGATGGCCAAAAATATAGCTATTGTCTTGGAAAAAATCTTTCAAAATTATAAAAATCAAAGGTTTTTTTGGCCAGTTTTGGCTGTATAAGCATAGTGCAGCGGCGCCCAAACAAGATTTTGCAGAAAATAAAAAAAGAAAAAACTGTAAAAAGACAATTTAATGTGAAATATGAAATTTGCCGTTATAGTGGGTAGCATGCAGCACCAAAACAATAACAGGTAACACTGTCAGCTCAGGAGATAGGCTCCGGTGTAGTGGTGTAACAAGGGACTAAGGCAGTGGGGTATGCAAATGAGCTACTTTTATTGAATAGCAAATGGGAGACTGTGTCTGTCTGCACCTAACCATGTAGGAGCTATAATTCTGTAGTGTAAGCAGGAGAAGCAGCTGACATGAAGAGGGGGTGTGACATGATTGGTGTAAGCACATTGGAGCTCAGTGGCCTCTATTTGCACTCAGCTAAGCACTGCTAAGCAAGTGGTGTGTCTGAGCTAGCTCAAGAAATTCTGAGCATGTTCACGTCCCTGGGAGGGCCCTTTCTGCTCAGTACTGTTTACTCTAGCTACAGGGGTTTGCATGGCATCCCATGGGGCTTAAACACAATGGGAATACCAAAAAAAAAAAAAAAAAGAAAAGAAAACAACAGGGAACTAGCAGAAGTGTTTACATTTGAGTAGCGGCTTTGTACAGGTGCCACAGGGCTTAGAAGGGGTGGAAATGGGAAGACAAAAAAAATGGGAAATAGAATAAAGGCACTCAAGTACAAATAATACAGCTGGCAGATGGAATGTATCATAGTCAACCAATCACACAGGCAGCATGTGCAGCACACCAGTATAAACAATGCAAACACCTTTCATTCTGTTTTTTTTCCCCACAAACTCTGCATCATTGGTGTACACACTTGAGGGAATTTTAACTGACAAAATAATGTTAGGGGCTGCTGTCACTTTGATACATCAGTATGTGTTAGAGACTGAGGGCGGTCAGGAGAATAATGCTGACAACCATCCCAGACTGAGGAGGAGGAGGAGAAGAGTGTTCAGACCCAGGGTAACCTACCAGGGGCTACATGATCTGGAGATACTAGAGTGCTACAGGGTGGACAGGGACTTACTTCAGCAACTCTGCAAGCTGTGCCAGCCTTACCCTAGACCCAGAGCCAACAAAGGGAAACCCATCCCAGTTGAAACCAAGGTATGTGTAGCCTTAAGAATACTAGCTACAGGTATCTTCCAAAGACCTACTGGGGACATAATGGAGTCTCACAGGCAACCACATCCAGGGTATTCCACCAGTTCCTGGATGTAATGTGAACACATGCTGGTGAGCACATATATTTCCCTAGCACCCGAGAGAAGAGGGCCAGCAATATGCATCTCTTCCACCATATAGCAGACTACCCAGAGATACTGGCTGCTGTAGACTGCACGCACATCCACATCAAGGCACCACCCCATGAAGAGGGTAGAGTCTATGTCAACTGCAAGCACTATCACTCTATCAACTGCCAGGTCATGTGCAATACCCAGGGCATTATCATGAATGTGTGTGCTGGCACCCTGGTAGTTATCACGACTCCCACATCTGGCATGCCTCACAGATTTACCGGGCATTTGCCAGGGGGGACATCCCATATGGCCATCTGGTAGGGAATGCCAGCTATGCACTGAAGCTGTAGATGATGACACCCATCAGAAATACACATGCATACACACACACACACACACACACACACACACACACACACACACACACACACACACACTCTGAAGAATGCCATAATGAGACACACGCACAAACCAGGATCATTATAGAGCATGTGTTTGGGATGTTTCATAGTTCCTCTGCCTTGACATATCTGGTGGAGCCCATCAGTACTCTCCAGCCGCATGTGCACACATGTTCATAGTATGTGCCATGCTGCACAATATGATCCTGTGAAAACAGCTGCAGCAGGAACATCACAGGGAAGGCCCAGACAGCCCACCACCATTGCCAAGGCCCCCACAGGCACAGGGGGACTCAGAGGAGGAACCCCCTGCGCCTGCTTCTGTAGGCAGACAGAGGCATGCCCATTATGCCCAGGACTTGGCAAAGAGGCAATGCATAGCACACACACTGACACTGTAGGGACCCAGGAACTGACACCTCTCTTTGATTTGCACACACAGTAAAATGCATGTCACAGACATCACACTACCTGTATCTTACCATGTATAGGCTGTGTAGTGCATGCATCCAACAGAGCCAGCTATCAAGCACCATCCTCACAACTGCTGCAGGTGCAAGATAAGTCAGTCCTCTTAACAATAAATGAATGGAGTAATACATTGTGGTAGCATAGCTATGGTATCACTGCATGCATGCAAGGGAATGGGGTGACCTACTGGGATAGCAGCAGACAACTGACAGCTATCTGGGACAACAGGAAATGTCTGCCCAGTACTGGCTTCCCCAGAGTATGCAGTCGTCCCCTAGGTGACAAATCTCACCAGAGTATATGTGGGGGCCTAACTAACTGGGGGGGGGGGGATCATAGGTCACATGCACGGATGTCAATGTGGGGATCCCATACTCCCCTCTCAGCCTCACCCAGCAAGTTAGCCATAGAAAAACATAAAGAAATGTCAGCAAAGGCCCATAAATGGGGACAATGAAGAAATATTCCCATACAGACATACACAGTGATATCACAGCAGGCCTTGCAGTTACAATAAGGTCCTGAATGGTAAGAAGTTTGTAACCCAAATGTCTGCCATTACAATCTAACCTGTGGTCTTTAGTGATATGCCTGTAGTCTCCAAGACAGGCATAAAACTTTGCTAAATGGAACCAAAATGTAAAGGGAACATCAGCACAGTCTGTGAAAATGTGGAAAGTTCAAAGGTGTGCCCCCCCCCCCACACACCCCCATGTTTCCATAGAAGTGCAGTAACAGTAATGTTTGTAGGATATCAGGAGCAGAGCATACATTCCCAGGGCTGTCCAAATCAACTTGTTAACTTGTTGCATGTCCACAATATGCAGGGGTTAATGAGCTATGTATATGTGTGGTCAATACTGTCAGTATGTGGCTTGCACATTCTCCTAGCTGCCGTGACTTAGTGGCCTAGGTACAGTACTGTGGTTGACAGGGTCCATGTTCTAAGAACTGCAGTGCCAAGTATCCTGCATGTCAAATACAGCTATGGTAAAAGTTGTACACACTGTCCAGGCAACAATATCTGTTACTACAGGACAGCTGGACAGGTCAGGGACAGGGGGCCACACATATGGAAAGTACACAGCTCAGGGTAACCTACACAGTGCCTAGCATACCCCTCAACTGTACATGCTTTTTGCAGAATGTCCAGAAGTTTGCATCATATTTATTGTCTCTTAATCATGAAATTGTGTTTTTTTGGCAAATCATTGGCACAAAATACTAAAGTCAGAAAATAATGACAGATTGTAGTTTCAGACCTCATACCTTTTAGGAAAATGCATGCTAATACAAAACATGTCATTGTATCACCTTTCTAAGTTTGTAAAGTCAATAATTAACAATGATCCCTATATGTAGGCCTTTGTCCCCAAAGTACTTATGGCTTTGTCCAGATGTCTGGCTCTAAAATGTCGGGAGGTATGGTGCCTAGTAGGACAGTGGGAACCTGAAGGTCAGTTTACTGCCAGGTTATAAAAGGCTGGTAATGTACTGTGTCACTACTGACAGCATGTCAGTGGCCAACAGCCATACCCTTGCAATGACAGGTTGTCACAGAAGGAGCACAAGTATGCCTTGTAGAGCTGTTCTGTTTGTCCTAACATTGCATTTGCCTGCCAACTATTTGCAAAACAAGAAAGGGTCATGTTAAAACAGTGATGGCAGACAGTGGGGAAGCAGATGCCATACCCATAAGAGAAAGTAAGCAAATACCAAACTGGTCTCCCAACTGTCTATATTTGGCAGAACAGTATTAACACCTATAACCTGTCCTTGTCCCCATGTGTGACCCTTTTTCTTACTGTTATAAATGGGCCTGTCCAGATGTCAGTTTGTGATGGTCTGACAGCTAGGCCAATATGTAAACTCATAACAACATATAGCAACACCAACCATCTGAGGACCAGAGCAAATGTAGTGGTGCAATGAGATGGATAACCTGTTAAATAGGTACACTCAGAGGTGTGAAGTCCATAACCTTGTGTGTGATGTTATGGCATTTACCCCACTCACATTAGAATTAAAAATACATAGCAGCCACTGTGGGCAAAACCTGTGACTGGACTACAGAATGACAAAGGGGAACAACTGGCCAGACAAATAGAGAATGTGCACAACAGAACAAATTGTACACTAGCATAGGTGCCATGCAGTGTATGGAGTCAGTAAACATCACCTGCAAATACACCCATGTAAGTGGAGGTCCGCAACAAAACAAAAACTGAAACAAAGGACACCTCAGTGGCAAACACACATGAGAACTCCACAAACCCACACAGTCCACAGACCATGCAAACTCCACATACCAGGGTCTTGCAAACATTAAGGCCATACCCCAAACCCCAAACACCTACCCTACACAGATAGGCTAACAGTACTGTCCTGCTACCCTGTTCCATACAGACTCTGCTGAGGTGACCCCTGTCTGGCATACAAAGCAATCCAGACCCTGCCTTGGTGGGACTGTTTCACATCTGGAAGTCAAGGCCCACTCAATCAACCTGTAGGCACAGCATCAACCTAGTCTGTGATATCAGCACAGCTTGTTGGTGTGACAGATATGTGTCCCATACATTCCCACATCTGAGGAATACACTCCCTGTCCACATCAAGTCAAGTGCCTCAATACCCCTAGTGATGTGCTCCCTGTGCATGGGAAACACAAAACACTGTCCTGTGATTCCACCTGTGTCCCTGCTGGACAGGCGCTCTGTGTGTTGACATGTCTTTACATGGGCTACACTCTCATCTGTGTGAGTTATAAGGACTTCAGGGCCAATACCCTACTAATGTCAAATCGGCCTATCAACCTATACACAACTGTCTGTTAGTGGTTCACCACATTACTCTGTACTGCTCTGCCACTGACATACCTGGAAGTTACTGTGCTTCATGGAATATACTACACATATAATGGACATTTTGCACAGTAGAATGCACTCTGTACCCACATCCATACCTCTCAACCTCTGACAGCAAGACATTTGGACAGGTCATACAAGAGTGGGACAAAGGCCCAATGATAGGCACGTGTTGTAAATATTGCTCTTACAAACTGAGAAGGTTGGTAGATTAACAGGTTTTGCATTAGCAAGAATTGTCTGAAGGTTATGAAGTCTGAAACACTACTGCATGTCATTATTTTGTAATGTCAGTCTTTAATTAATTGCAACTTGCCATAAACGCACATGTTTATGTAGACTGGACGAAACTAATAGACAAACATCTGGACAATCTGTCATAAACTGTACAGTTGAGAGGTATGGACACCAGGATATGAATTTTCAGGTAAGAAGAATACCACAAAAGCAGGAGATCCCCAGTCAGGATATCAACAAGTTGCTGGACTGTTTACACAGCTTCATCAGTCAATCGGCTGTAGCCACACATCTCAACAGGCCATTTTGGGCAAGAATGTCTATAGTTGGGCTCATAATATTGGTCTGTGCATCATACATCTTGTATTTCTCTGGTAAATCACTGTGATGATCTGACGATATCTGTCACTAGGTAATGACACAATACATTTCAGTGTCAGACATCAGATATGTCAGAAAATTTCCTATACCTCTAGCAACTTCTTGTTTACTTTTGAGAGGTATGGCTGTAGCACACAAAACCCAGGACCGGAGTACAACTATATCTGGAAGACAGTCCCATTCTTACTATGGAAGGTCATACTGGTCATGCTCATACACTTGGAGAATAACAGCTCATGTCAGAACCCACATCGGACTATATAACTGTATTTTGCAGATGTGTCTTTGCATGCAGACAGCTATGTACACATTAACTGTCTCTATACACACCCATCAGACAGGGTTACCCTCAGCAAGGTGTAGGTGGCCCATATGTGATATATCTGCATCTGTGGTGTGTGATACACAGACATATATATGGTCAACATATAACAATATGTCAACCATACACACACATAGACATGGGGAAGACAGAGACAGACAGCGATAGAGAGAGAGATACATGGAGACACATGCAGAGAGTGTGTCATACACAGGGATACCCTGAATGGCATAGAGTGATGTCCTACTGCGGACAGTGGCATACCAGTCCTAACCAGTCACATGTGCCAGCATGAAGGTGAGCTCCATTGTGTAATAGTACTGAGGTGGAGGTTGTAATATCACATCACCTGTCTTTGTGTGTGTGTGTGTGTGTGTGTGTGTGTGTGTGTGTGTGTGTGTGTGTGTGTGTGTGTGTGTGTGTGTGTCTATAAGTTTCAGTATTAAGAGGCCGTTCTCACTCAGTGCACCTTCCATTGCCCTAATTCACAAGACCCGCTGATGTCATTCACCTTAAAAGTACCATTGGACACCTGCCAGCCCTGTAAGTTCTGTAGTGCTTGTGATAACTGTGTAACACTATAACACAATTAACTCGGTAGATGGGAGTTCTAATCTCAGTCCTAGCAAATGTGTGTGTGTGTGTGTGTGTGTGTGTGTGTGTGTGTGTGTGTGTTTTCCTTTGTGGATGAAACAGTTTTAGGCTATTCCCAACCACTACACTTCCTAGTGCTTGACTTTAGCAATCCTGCTGATGTCATTCCCCTTAGAAGTACCTTTGGACAGCCTTCAGCCCTATAAGCTCTGTGGCGCATGTAATACCTAAGTAACAGTATTGTACACATGACTAGATAGGCAGGAGTTCTACTCTTAGTTCTGGCAAATGCGTGTGTGTGTGTGAAGATGTTTGTAAGTGTGTATGGTTGTAAGGTAATGTATTTTGATGCCCTTCCCACCCAGTACAGTTCCCATTGCCATACTTTACAGGGGCTCTTGATGGAATTCACCTTAGAAACATTTTGGGACACTGTTAAATCCTATAAACTCTGTGGTGTATGTGATAACTGGGTAACACTGTAGTACACATAAGTAAATAGGTAGGGGTTCCAAACTCAATACTAGCAACTGTGCGTGTGTATGTGTGTGCATTTGGAAGAGAATCATATCCTCTGGGGTAGTGGTTTATACCATTTTGCGGCATGTACCACCCAGTACCATTGCCATACTTTACAAGGTCTGCTCATGTCATTTACCTTAGAAGTACCGGTATACACTTATGAGCCCTCCAAGCTCTGTGGCATGTGCAATAACTGCTTAATACTATAGTATAAATAATTAGATAGGTAGGGGTTCTAATCTCACTACTGACAACTATAGTAATGCGTGTGAAGCATATCCCCTGTGGCTGTTGTGTGTGTAGCTTATACCATTTTAAGGCCTGTTGACATTACTTTAAAGAGCCTGTTAATAGCATCTGCTTCACGTGCACCATGTAACACTATACAGCTCATACCAGTCATCTGTACAGATGTACAAGGAATATTCAGATGTTTGCAACCTATATGTGGTCTGTGTCCCCTAACAATGAGCCGTCCTGTGATATCATTGCCAGATATGTCACAGTTACCATAGTGACACACATGCCAGCATCAAACATTGTACCTGGCTGACACATCATGCTAATACAAAGTCTGTCAATCTATCACTTGTCCAGGCTTGTAGGAGCAGTAGATAAGACCAATCACTATTTCTGGTGGGTTATCCCACCATCCATGAAGGCATTCACAAGATTATATGTTGTAAGAGGTTGTGTGTTATCTCCCAGGCATATAATCTATGTGGAGCATGTCATGTGCATGTAGCAATATAGTACATACAAGTGGATATGTAGGGTTATTAATATGTCTATTGGCAACTCTATATGTGTTCCTGTATGCACATCCCCTGTGGCTTTCTTTACTGTATGTATGTGATGGCTATACCATTTTCTGTGTGTCTTCCACCCTGTGAACTCCCCCATTGCCAAACTAACTTCAGCCCATACAGATGCCATCCACCTTACAAGCACAGTTACACAGTTTCTAACACAAAGCCACTGTGGTGGATGCAATAGTCATATCACTGTGTATTGTACATAAATAGATGGGCAGGTCATCTACTCTGAGAAGTGTCAACTCCATGTGCATGTGTGTTTCAATGCATGTCCCCATGCAGCAGTGTGTATGTGTGTGTGTGTGTGTGTGTGTGTGTGTGTGTGTGTGTGTGTGTGTGTGTGTGTGTGTGTGTGTGTGTATGTGTGTGTGTGTGTGTGTGTGTGTGTGTGTGTGTGTGTGTGTGTGTGTGTGTGTGTGAGTGTGTGTGTGTGTGTGTCAGATGGGTCTACCATGTTAAGGACCTCTGAACCCACCATTTGCAATCCTAACAGCCCCTACAATTGCCACCCACTTGAATAGTAGTGTCTGACACTGCAACACTACATCACCTCTGTGCTATTTGTGTTATGTATCTAGTGCTATCATTAGTAAGACTGTGCAGGTAGGGCTGTTCTCAGCCCAACAGCTGCCCAGTGTTCAGGACTATGACTCTGTGTGCACAACCAGCATAAGAGGCCAGACATGCCTATGAGTTAGCAGACACACATGCTGGTGATTGTCAGGTTAGACTGACACAGGCTGACCTGTGTCAGGAATACATAGCACACACCTGCCATACACAGTACTGGGCATACTCTCATCAACTGCATGAAGGCTGAGTGGATAGGACAGAAATGGCAGGGGCAACAGGTGCTGATAGGTGAATCTGTTGCAGTTATAGTAATGGCTAACCTTGTGAGGGACCTAGTGCCAGTACTCAAGTAACCTCCTCTGTATGTGTGAGTCTGTGGTACTACAGAACACCCAGATGGCATGCATGAAGGCTAGCTGGCTTTGTCAAGGGTATGTATGCAAGGTCACACTGTCTGCCCCAATTGTCCCTCACACACTGTTGCATGTAAACACACCCAGTAAACATGTACACATACAGCTGTACCTTGGCTATGAACAGGTCACTGTGTTTCCACTCTGCCACACTCATCATTGCTACTGTCAGCAGGCCCACAGCCTGCAGACATACAGACACCTGGAACACAAAATACAATACTTGACATTACAGTAAGTCAGCAGTACTAACAGCAATAATGCATCATGGCTAAAAAGGTACATACAGCTCGATGTGTACCCATAACTATTGCCAGCAGACAGCACCTTACACAACATTACATTACTACACTGTAATAAATTAATGTTGTGCATCAGACCCATTTGAGCATGTCCCTGCATCGATGGTATGGAAAACAGGGATGTGGCACAAGTATCATCACATACACAGGGTGTAGTGTGGGATTGCCTGAGGCCTAGCCTGGGCCATATGGTTGACATCATGTGTGTGTGTGTGTATGTGTGTGTGTGTGTGTGTGTGTGTGTGTGTGTGTGTGTGTGTGTGTGTGTGTGTGTGTGTGTGTGTGTGTGTGTGTGTATGTGTGTGTGACTGGAAGGGTGGTGTTCAACTGGGCCATGCAGAGGAGCTGTGCATGTCAGGTAGTGACCAGCCTGTGATAGAGATGTGTGACTGTTTGTATGCAGACAATCAAGACATGTGGATGCCCAACGCAGGGCTATGTTGGACAGCCGTGGACCGTACATGGCAGGATATATGATTCACCATCTCCCGCCATGGACACAGGAACTGGTTCTACCAGGAGTCTCACTGGCACCACCAGGCCCAAGTACAGATGCAGTATTACTCCCCAATGGTGACTGCTGTTTGCTGGATTCACATCCCCAATGGGACTGACCAGGACCATGTACCTATGGCCTACTCTGATGTAGTGTGGACAGCACCCCCCTTTGGTAGTGCTGGTGATACTGCCACTATGGGACTTTGAATGTGCCCAGCCAATTGGGCTCTCAGCTGATTCTGTTGCTGATCTATGTCCACCTGGCAGATGTCCTACTCCCACCACATGCTCAAGCACAGACATTGTACAGTCGAGCAGTGAAAATGTCTCACCCCACCGTCTCTCCTTGACATTGGCAAAATGACGTATGGCATCACAAATGCCATGGAGGTTGTCATGCATGGTAGGAAGCGCTGCATTCATGACCCTGAGCATCTGTCTGGTGTTGCTATCAGTACACGCCTGTGCCTGTGTACGTGCCTGTGCCTGCATGACAGACCATAACATGCATCTACCTGCTGTGACACTTGCGATAGGGCCATACTGGGCAGCAGTACTCTGTCGAGCAGCCCTGTCCATCTGCTTATGTGTGACCTCACCTGCTGTCTGGCTATGGCTAGTGTCTATATTCACACTTGCCATAGTCACCACACTAGCCTGTTCCATGCCAACACCCTCCAACTGTCCATTATCTATGGCTGCTGGGGACTGAGTATGTGTGGGCATACTAACTGTGTGCAGGGATATTGTGGGTGAAAGTGGGATACCAACTAATGGCACAGATTCAGCCCCCAACAACCCCACCTGTGCCTCACTATGACCACCAACATCATGAGAGTCTGCAAAGACACTGACACCTGGTTGGGAGGGTGAGAGACACCAACCCCCATGTTCACCTATGAGGGGAAGTCAAGATATGTAAATCAATACCCTGCAGTATAAAGTTTGCTGATACACACACACACACACACACACACACACACACACACACACACACACACACATACACACACACTCCCGTTAAAGCCTGGCACAGCTTTGCCACCTGTGGGCCCTTCAGGCCAGACTTTATGCTAGGTCCGACTGCCACAATCCATCTCTTTAACAGCTACTGTAAGGCCCTCAACAAATGGTGACAAATCCTACTGTGTGATGGGCCTATTAGGAGAATGGTAAGTGTGACCAAGACCAAGGCTATTGTTGTGAGCAATACAGTGTCTCCAAGTTCAGATGCAAGTACTGTAACAGCTGAATTACTGCTATACAGACCAGACACAATGACAAGGTTTAACGATATGTGATAATAACTAATGAAGGAACAAGGAAATACTCTATCAGTGCTGCACCTACACAGTTCAGAGTCACAAGGATTCATTTCAGACAACATTGCAGAACAGTCTGCAATACATACAGGACACATGTAAAGTACTATGTGCATAGGTCCATAGGATGATACCAGGCTATTGGCCCAGCTGCCCTCGTAAGCCTAGCCCAGACCTTCACCCATATCCCTTTAAAGCCACCACCTGTTTCCCCTGTCCAGCTGGGACACACGCAGGATCCCAGAGGTGTCTTTACTGTTTCCCTTCCAGTTGACCAGCTTCTTCCTCAAGAGGGCTATACAGGTACTCTGCTAGACATGGGGAGGGAGTGTATTTTACA
The DNA here is from genome assembly GCF_019279795.1 of Protopterus annectens. Taxonomy (NCBI): domain Eukaryota; kingdom Metazoa; phylum Chordata; order Ceratodontiformes; family Protopteridae; genus Protopterus; species Protopterus annectens. The sequence continues at coordinate 1,377,404,633 of NC_056733.1, forward strand.
CACAGTGCATTGTGTGGGATACTACACTATCCTGCCAAAAAGTTCTATACATGTCAAAGACCAGGTGAGGGCCTTGCATGCAGGTTGTGTGAGTGGGATTGTCTTACGGATATGCAGAAACACTATTAAGGCTGGTTTGGAAATGGCCTTGTATGCCAGACACAGGTTGCCTATGATCAGTCTGTGTGAAACTGAGTACAGGGAAATGGCTTTCAGCCTATCTGTACAGGACAGGTATTGCAGACCCTGGATTTGCCTGGTCAGAATCCTCTGTGTTTTCTGCAACTGCTGCATTTGCTTGGCAAGGTGCATGCCAAAGATGCCATTGTACTTGGTAATGCATCTGATAAGGGTGTAGTACAGGGATGTTGTGGCCTCTTGGTTCCTGGATGACATACCCATATTTCTGAGGTGGGCCATGTCAGCAGCCTTCCATCTAATGGTGCCCACATGGTGGGGAACTGTCAGGTTGCTCCCAACCTTGGTGCACAAGTTGCCTCACACCTGACTGTACGCTCAGTACATTGTTATTACTGTCATAAATACTGTGGATGACATCTACCACAACAGGAAAAATTATGCATCTCCTGGCATTCAGTTTGCGGCAATGCTTCTTGCACCAGAGTCATTAATTTGGGTAAGGAACTCCTAGAGGTTGCTCACATCAGTAGGAGAATGTAAGACAGTGGCCAGCTTGCAATCATCTGTAAACCTGGTCAGCCACAAACCACTGGTTTTGTCTTGTACCTCAGAGATGTATATCTCAAACAGTAGAGGCCCACAGACCGATTCTTGGGGTATTATTATTTATTTAACAATTTACATCTCACATTTTATAAAATTTATAAAATACATGATATATTCACATATTTTCATATATTGTGTATAAAGTGAGGTGGAGGTCGCGCTTGTGTGTGCGTTTCACGTGTGTGTGTGTGTTTGTGTGTGTGTGTGTGTGTGTGTGTGTGTGTGTGTGTGTGTGTGTGTGTGTGTGTGTGTGTGTGTGTGTGTGTGTGTGTGTATGTGTTTGTGTGAGTGTGTGTGTGGGGGTGTGGGTGTGTGTGTATATGTGTATATATAACACAAAACATATGTAGTATGTCCATATACAACACATATATAAATTTTAATAAATTTTAATAGATCTAGTACATTTTTCGATATGCATAAACACATACAGATCTATACACATATATTTGCACAAAAATTTATCTAAATATTTAATTAATTTTTCGTGTATTTCACACTCTTAGAATATTGGAAACATTAAATCATAGGCATTTGAATGTTGGTTATGTGAGATATATATATATATATTTTCCCCTATCTAGATAGAATATATATGTATGTGTGTATATATATATATATATATATATATATATATATATATATATATATATATACACACATGCATATATATATATATATATATATATATATGTATATATATATATATATATATATATATATATATATATATATATACACATATAAAGGGATTTGTAAAGTTGTCAGCGTAAATTGAAGTTGTCCAGTCTCTCTTTCTTTTTGTCATTATGCATGTACATATATTCCTTTAAGAAGATAAGCGTCAATAAAAAAATTTGCGCGCTTTTTATAAACATTTTATAAATACTACACTTTAAAAATTTTTAACTGTGTGATTTTTCTGAAGAAGTCCTGTATGTAAACAGGACGAAAAACATAATTTTTATTTTCAAGCATTTAAATTAAAGTATCTTAAAACGTTTCTCTGCAGTCCGGCCGTGGTATTTGTTTTTTCATCTGTTTGGACATAATATCGTTTTTTGACGATTCTTGGGGTACACCGCTCTGTAAGATTCTACTACCAGAGATGGCTTCCACTACTTTGACTGAGTGGGTACTATCATTAAGCCAGTTAGCTACCCATCTGGTAACATACAGGTTGATGCCTAGCTGTGTAGGCTTATGTATCATGGTCGTCTTTGGATTATTGTGAGAGTTTTGGGCTTGTTGAAGATAGGCAGTGTGTACCATCTTCCCCTCATCCTTGTGTTTGTTGACCACTTCAAAGAATCTAACCAGGTTTAACAGGCCTGATCTCCCATTTACAATACTACACTGTGTGGGCTCAAGCATTTTGAGTTTGCCAATGTCCCTGTTTATAAGGTCCTTGATATTGCCTTCCATGCCTTTGCAGATCAGGCTAGTTAGCCTGATGTACATATAATTGGCTGGGTCAGTGGATTGCTCCACCTTTGTGTATAGGGATGACAGTGGCTGTCCCCTGTGCAGATGGGATGGCACTGGTGCTCATGCTTTTGTTGACTACAGTGTGTAATGGAGATGAGAGCTCATGCCTAAGTTCATGTAGGGATGGCATCAGGCCTATGGAGACTTTAGTTTGTTGCCTTTGGGAGGGCATTACAGATCTGCTTCCTGATGATGCAAGGAGGGGGGCAGGTGATGTGCATGTCCATGTGTACCAATGGGGGGGCGGGGGTGATGTGTACACTTAACCTGTCTGCAGCTGGTTGGCTACATCTATGCTGTATGTGTATGTGGTATCATTGACCACCACTACAGAGCAGATTTGGGAGTTGCCTCTGGGATTGCAGACATATGTGTGGAAGGCCTAGTGATCTGCCTTGATGGGTGTGTCCAATTTGCACTCAAAGTTAGCCTTAGGGTAATTCACCTGTGACCTTATTTGCTTGTTTAGACAAAGGCGACATTGCTTTCAATTTGGCACCTGCTCCTTCTTGGCCCTGTCCAACAATTATTTCCACCTATCATGGAATTTGAGTATTGCTGGTGTCCACCACAGAGGGTTACCCTACCTTGAGGGAGATGATTTTGTTCAGTCAGGTACTGCTGAGTCCATACAGCTATGTAGGTGCAGACATAGTATTGTGAAGTAGGCTTGGACACTACTGCTAGTTCCATCTAACGGGATGGTGGCTGTAAAGCTACTTATACCTGCTCGGAAGAGATTTATAGTCAGTTTTGGAAAGTGTTTTTGTGTTTGACCCTGACAAGGGGGGAGGGCAGGGGAGACTGGTCACCTCAACAGTGATGGCTATGTGTTCAGATCTTACCAAGGAGGATGACACTGTAGGAGTGCTACAGTGGCTACTCATGTTGGTTAAGACCAGGCACAGGATATTTCCACCTGTCATAGGAGTTTTGACCAGCTGATCCAATGCATTAGCATTGACAAAGCTGAGGAATCTCTGTGCATTTATGTTCAGGTAGAATAAGTCATGCATACTATGGTTGGGTGGTTTAAGTCACCTAGGAGCAGGGTAAAGGGTTGAATCCTGACTGATTCAAGTGGGTGTCCAGAGTCATGGTTGGAGGTCAGTCGCTAGCTATGATCTGAGTAGGTGTTTTGTCAACAGTTAACTGCACTTGGGATGTCTCCTGTGCATCATCCTGTTTGGTCAGCCTGGAGGTGTGTACATGTATGATGATTTTAAAACTCCACCTTCTTTGGCTTTGCAGCCCTCCATATGGGGTCTAATAGTATGATGTGAAGAGTAACCTGGCAAGGTTAGTGTGCTCTCCACAGCTGCAAACCAGATGTCAGTGACTGTGGAAATGTCAGCATCCTTCAGGACAAGATACACTTGCAATGACATTAGTTTCATGCTAAGACTCCTAGCTCCTGTTAGAGCAAGATATCTGGACAAAGGCACACATCAATGTTGGGCAAAGGCCGGAAAATAGTGACACTTTATAAATCTAGCTGTGACACACTTACTTGCTAACAAAGATGGTTTCGTATTCCCAAAACTACTCTGCAGGATTTGACATCTGACATACAAATGTATACTATTATGTTATGACTTCAGTCTTTACTGAGTTGCCAGTGATTTGCCAGACAATACACAACTGTATGAGGCACTGACTAATACGAGACAAACCTGTGGTCATTCTGCAAAACTCTGGACAGTTGAAAGGTATGAGCTCCATATATAACAAACAGTTCTACACACACCACTTCTGCACCAGTTGTTTACTATGCACATACCCTATATAGGCCTCTTACATTTTAGGCAAACATATGTATCATAGTAGCATTCACAGGTGACATATGAATATGTACAACATCCCAGGTAGCTGGCCTAGCAGTGTCACAGTCAGTATTGGACAACAGACACTCCAGTAGTAGTCATATATGCGCTGACCTTTGCTGGGGTGACACAGGAGGCAGAGCTGTTATCTATGTCACTGCAGACTTGGCCAGCAGGAATGGCAATAGGTGCTGGACAGCAACATGTGACTCCAGCAAGTCTTGTTGAGACCTATTGTTTAACATCTTATTTCACATTATTGCATCCCCCCTTCTGCATTCCGTGACATGCTTAATTGATTGACATACCTGTTACAGTGCTGAAGAGTTTCCTAAGAATAATGCAAATGTTTAGGTTTATGTAGTCGCAGTCTGTCTTTGTTTAGGCAGTTCAGACCTGTTTTGCATAGGCAGCAGCTTGCCTTTTGTAGGTAATGCTCATGAGCAGGCGATGGCTTGTGCACCAATTGGTGTCTCCCACTTGCTACTTGCATCCAGAGCAGCTGTGTTGTCTTTCCATTAGCCAATGCCATAGCAACACAGTGCTATAATTATGTCCTTCATGTGGGCCTTGCCCCTTTTCCTTGCCTGTGAGAAGGACTTTATGGATGTGTAGGGTTTACAGCTTCACAGACGGTAGGTGAAAATACCTCTTACAACAAGAAATGTAGAGACAGCCCACCAAAATGGGGGACAAAGTTCCAGAAGTAGGCACAGATTGTAAGTAATTATTGCTGGTATACACATAGAATGTTGCTAAATAAACAGGGTTTGTCTGGAAATGCATTTTCTGTATAACTTGACATCTGACAGTGACATGTTTATGACATACCTCTCAAATGTCTAGATGTCCGAGGAATGACCAGAGGTTTGTCTCTTATGTTTAGTCTGTTCCTCAGACAATGTCTGTTTTTGAGAAATCAGTAGGATAATGTGAGGATTGAAGTCAGTAAATGTTGACATCCATGTGCGTGTCAGACGTCATATCCTTCTGAGATGCTATGTTACAACAAACACTGTAACACCAGCAACTGTTTCAGTTTGTAACACCATTAAGTGAATTATCTCCTTCTTCTCGGCCCCTTGTCCCCCAAGTATGTCAGGCTTTATCAATATGTCTTGCAGTAAGAGGATCAGAGGTATGGTATATCAGTATTAATGGCTTCACTCCTGATATCATCCTAGTGACTTAGTAGACTCACAGAAGTAGTATGAGGCAGTAGCCGTAAATCTGGTCTCACCCCTTGGACATTCTGTAGAAATCTGTACAGTTGAGAGTTATGTATGTCTGGCCATTGTTAACAGACTGTCAAGACTGTGTAGCAGTGTAGCCGTGTAGTGTGTAAATGTTTGTTGGGCTGAGTAAGGGGAGTGTCATAGATCCTTTTCTATCTGACTGTGCATGCTGCTACAGTTGCCAGTGGTCTCTCAACTGTATATGTTCATAGGGGCAGACTGAGAAATGTCCTGTTAACTGCAGGATTCCCAGTAGACAGTGACTTGGGGCAGTATATGTCAGTGTCATCTGTGACTGGCTATCAGGATATGTTTGTTCAGTCATTATACTCAAGAGTTCAGTTGGGGTACTGGTATATTGCTGTGACTGTGATGTAAATGGTTGATTGGGGTAGTATTGCATTGATCTGACTGTAGTTCAGATGGTGCTGGGTGAAATGGTTGGCAGTTCTCAGTGTTTTTTCCCTTCTGTTACATGACTGCTGTCATACCTCTTCACTGTCCAGATGTCTATACACTATCCAGATGCATGACTCATAGTTTTGGTATGTTCCTCATAACAGTTGTGGGTTTCTGGCAAATCACTGGGATGAGGTGGGCATTGACATCAGTAATTGATGACAATCATTTGTGTTTCAGACCTGAATTCTATCAGAAAATATATGTTAAAACATACCATGGTACTCTAGCAAACTTCTATGCTTATAACAGCCATATTTCAAATATGTCACTATTGTTTGCTCTTTATCCCCCCACTTTGTCAGGCTTTTTTGCAGAAGTCTTGCAGTAAGAGGTTTTGTATACACACACACACACACACACACACACACACACACACACACACACACACACACACACACACACACACACACACACACACACACATATATATATATATATATATATATATATATATATATGTGTGTGTGTGTGTGTGTGTGTGTGTGTGTGTGTGTGTATATATATATATATATATATATATATATATATATATATATATATACACACACACATATACATGTATATAAAAGTATTAATTAAACAGGTGTTTACCTAATGTTGCATGACCATCCTGCATTTGTAATTCTCACAGCTGATGTGGAATAGTGGCAGCTGCTGTGATTTGAGTCCACAGAGTCTTGAATTTAAGGCTTGGCCGGGATGTGTCTTTTTCCCTTATGTTAAATTACTGTGGTGCATGATATGTTTGTAAAAGAATTACAAATTCCCACAGCTCAGATGATGTAGAGGTACATTGCTGTGATTGTAGTGCACAGGGTCCTGGGTTGAGGACTTGGTAATGATGGCATTTTTTCATTAATCTTAAATGACTATAATGCCTGATGTGTTTGTAAAAGCATTGCAAATTATTACACCTCAGCTGGAGTAGTGGTATGTTGCTGTGAGTGTAGTGTACAGCAATCTGGGGTTGAGATTTGGCAGGGTTGATTATTTTGTTGCTGGGCAGAACAAGGGTTGATGAAGACAGAGTGATTAAAGTACTTTTAATCAGTTGTAAGCGGGTTTGTGTGGTTTTGGACGAAGCTAAACAATGCTAAGAGACAGTTAAATCTCCTTAGCTTTGCTTAACGGAACTTTTTCCCACTTACACCCATGCTAATTTTCAGTAAAGCAAAGAAAACAGGGTGATAGGAAAGCGGTGAAATGGGGGCAAGCAGGGGAAATTAGAAAAAGCAGCTAAGGATGTGCAGGATGAGTGTAGGGAAGGACCATAGCTCTACAGTTCTACTGCTGCAACAGCTGTGACCCATGGGGAAATTGTGGAATTTACAGCCTCACACCCCACAGGGAGGGGTGTTGGCAACATACATTTGTACAGTAATTTGACTGTTGATGGATTTACGTCACTGGACATGGTAGTGAAATGTAGAGCTATGTATGGGGCAATGATTTTTTTGCTGGACAGATATCCTTTTTTAAGGTGAGAGTGGGATGTTGGCGAAGGGCTGTAGGTATGTTTGGGGAGGTAGGTTGAGTAGGATAGGTTGCATTTGCAGACAGAAAAGGCACACAAGACAGTAGACAGGGGTGGTATATGACACATGAGTGGGTAAACACCTTGGACAGGGAGGGTGGATGAGGATCAAAGGCCCATGAGCCCCCAAATGGATACAGTAGGACTGAGTTCCCCACCCATGAGCAATCACCACTGCATCTTCACAGCCCCAAAGGTGGCTGTGCTGGGGGCTGGACAACAGGGGCAGCCTGCCCCTCCAGGTGCACCAGATGGCCCTCCATCTGATGCAGATGTCCATCCAACTCAGAGTGGATGATGCTGCACGCCATACCCCAGAACATGTTGCTCCTCTTTTCGTCCGTGACCAGTGGGGACAGGTCCCATCCCCTGAGGCAGTTCCACCCAAAGGTGGTACAGGACCAGCAGAGGAGGATGTTCCACGTTTGGTCCCAGACATGCTGGGGCCCGATGTCATGACCAGATGAGGTGGGACAGGCAGATCTGCCTGGATCAGCCTTCCCAAACATGCTATGGTGTTGTGGTTTTCCAAGATATATTAGTTAGTCATGAACAAAACATTTCAAAATTAGTTATAACAGCATGCTTGGGTGTTCCAATTCACCAAACCCAACAGATTTGAAACACTGACCATCTCAAAAAACTCCAGCTTTACTCTGTAGAATATCTCCTACTCCAAGGAGATCTCTGCCTAACACATAAAGCTATGTTAAACTCAGAGCTGTTGGACATACTACACCTAAAGAAATCCCAATCCCTCCAAGCTACATGCTCTAGGGACCTAAACCTTGTCGCCACAATAAACAGGACATGCTGGAGGGATAGATTCCTGTCTCAGGGATTTCCTATACTCTGGAACAAGCTACCTATCTATGTCAAGCAAAGTTTCTCATTAGCACTCTTCAAGGCAAATCTTGATGAGTTGATGGGAAATGGGAAATACACCCCATGGATCACTTCTCTTGCTCTGGTTGACAGGGGCACAGGAAATTAACTTTCTTTGTTGGCATAAGCCAGGGAACCTTGTTGTCTAGGCTTACTTAGGCCCTTGGGCCGATAGCCGAGTACCTATCTATGAGCCTATGAACTTATGAACCTATGAACATACCCATAGTATATGAATAATAATTATTGATGCAGATAGGGGGTGGGGAGACAGAAAATAAAGTCCATTAACAACTGTGTAGGTGGTGCAAATGTGCTATGGTGCTGAGGTTTTTCAAAATGTATTGGTTAGTCATGAGCAAAACATTTCAAAATTAGTTGAAAGAGCATGTGTGGGTGTTCCAATTAACCCGGAACAATAGAAGTGAAACAATTGCACAGCAAACAGAACACATGCATAAATGGAATAACAGTCAACATTGCAACAGCATGACAGTTACATTTACAGCAACAGGCCACCAACAATGGTATTTGAACAAGGTATGTTAATATGCAACCAATTAAATATATGAACAATAATAGAACACAAGTCCCAACATTAGGTTTTGAGAACAACATACCCATAGTATATGCATAATAATTACTGATGCAAATAAGGGATGGTGTGAGAGAAAAGAAGTCCATTAACAACTGTTTATGCTTATATTTTTCACAGCAGTACTGCACAATACTCTACAGGTCTGCCCTCACTTTATGTCTACCTATGGCCCTTAGCTTCTGTAGCACATACATAACTGTTAAACTGTCAGCCTGGAATGGTATGTGGCAAACTGTGACTACGCTGGGTACATGACTAGAGGGGACTTATACATGTCATGGTTACATATATGACAAAGAAGGTGTACCCTGCACTGACGTTGTGTGAGTGTGCTACTGGCATACTTCACCTGGATTGATATATGTGTCCTAGGTTATTGGCAGTAGTGACCACTAGCCGTGACAGTGTGGCACTTGAGAGACATGTATCGGGAAGAGTGCCTGGTGTATGTACCTATCCTGCTGTCATTTGCAGACATGGGGTTAGACTGTGGAACAGTTGTACACTGTTTATTAGTATACCCTTCACACCGCTGCTACAAACATTTCTTTATCTTTAAGACCTGTGGAGAACCTCTCTGTTAATACTACCTGACTGCTTCTAAAAATATTCAAGATTACTTGAGTGTAAATATTCGCACATCTTAGTACCACTCCCTGGATTCAAACCATGGTCTGGATGTGCAGAAATGAACAAAGATATTTCTCATTACACTGAGCTACTGGGGAACTGTTGTCTCTTGCTTGACTGATTTTTGCCTAATACTCTCTTGGTTTGACAGTCTGATTTTGTAATCTAAGTGTTGTGTCATAAAACACTGTGGTGACAGTTGAACATACATGTTTGAGATTCATGCATGACAGATAGTGTGCTGTGTATTAATCCTTTGAAATAATAAGATCTGGAATGCAAAAATTAACACAAGCCAATGCTGCAGGGGACATGCTATGATATATTACACACTGCTATTCAAGGTTCAGATCTTAGTGCAGGACATATTTGATATTTCATGTATATCTTGTATTACAGCTCCACAATCTACAGTTTTGCATAACTGCTGGTTATCAGAACAACCTCAGTCAATGCATGCTGTCAAAGCCATATTTGCTGTGAAGCACCTGTATACATTCTATTTCTACAACAACATACCAAATTAAACACAACAATGTGTGGTAAAAATGTTTATTTGAGTAACATGACACAGTGCTTTATTACAGTTCAGATTCTACATTCGGTAGAACTGCATATCCTGTAGATCAATATTGGTCTGACAAACTTTATTTATTCAGTACACTCAGAACACACTATACCTACTGGCAGTAAACAATGTACTCCTTCTTATTTATTGCACTATATACTGCAAGATAGATCTGTACTCACCAGATTCTTGGCATAGCCTTCCCAGTCTGTCCGTTTGGGCTTCCACATTGCTAGTTCTCCCTTCTGCAGTTTTATGGGAAAAAACAACCATTATGCATACTTGTCTATCACATATTCAGGCTAGAATGTGATACAGCTATGGGTGAAATACTTACAAACTACCCATCTTGGGCATCTTGGATCCACTTGGCCAAGAGCACCCCCTTTCTCCTCTTTAGGTTGGCATAGTGATGTCATACCTGCTCAGCAGTTCAGGGGATTCCAGTGGCTCTAATGAGATCACATGCCAGACAGTCCCAGGCCTCACATTTGTATTGAGAGCTCTGGTACTGGCCCCGCAGCAGTCTGTCATCATGGTGTTCCACAAGAAGCCCAGCCATGATCCTAGAATCCAAAATGCCCAAGCACTGTGCCAGAAAGCTTGCTCCCTCTCCATCTTCAGACATATCTCCTGTAGTGATCAAACTACAACAGGTTTTGGCTGTATTCCCACCTCTGCAGTTTAAATAAGGCCATATTCCCACCCTTTGCCATCAATGGACCTTTTTTGAAAATGCTGAGTACAGCTCAGTGTTACACAAACTAGCTAAGCTGAGTTGAGCAGTGCTTAAAGGGGCAAATGCTGAGCAGTGCTTAGCAGTGCACAAATCTGCTTTGTTGGGCTGAATGTTGCTTACAATTATACTTCTTAACAATGCTCAAACCAGCTAAGCAGAGCTAAGCACTTCTAAGTATTGTTCAGTTTTCATTTAAAGGAAATTAACGAATTGGACATATTATTAAGTGTATATATTTTACTTTACATGACACCCCCCCCTCCTATGTGCTTTGATTACATTACTTTGGAGTGTAACTATACTGTCTGGGACACTTTTGTTTATATGGGGGATTTCACATATATCGAAAACTAGATAAAAAGTAAGAAACACCACACCAAGTTCAAAAATGAGGTTAGCACTTTCGTTTACTATTTCAGCAAACGTCTTCAGACAACTGGCAATACAAAAATTCACAACTTAAATAAACTATCATAGCATGACATCACTATACAATTCAGTAGGTCAAGCTTCCATTTAAAGAACCCACATACCCAACGTATTTACTCATAAAATAGAATAGAGTAATAACCCTAACAATACATATATATTACTTAATTAAATATAACAAAGAAATAACCATACATTTATATCAAAACATTATATTATCTTGTCAAAGCCCTCAATTTTAAAATACACTTAAAAGAAACAGCATCATTTAAGCCTGGGGCTGTGACTGCATTCAATTTCACTTGCCAAATCAATTCTTTCTCATCTAATTTCAAGTCACTTGGACCTCCCCTTTCCTTGTCCAAAACTTTTCCAATACTAAAAATCTAAATTCATGTGAGGGATGGGACTTAATGTGTCTGGGAAGGGCATTATTCAGGTTCAATTTCCCAATTGCATAAACATGCTCATAAAGCCTGTTTTTTAATGGCCTCTCAGCACGATCCACATAAAAAGCTGGACAGCAACTCCATAATCCAAAGTATACCACTCATTTGGTATTGCAAATGAATTTACCCCTAATAGGGACTGCTGTATTTCCAATAACAACATGATTAGTGACTTTTATGTATTTACACCACCTGCACGACTCACATTTGGACATTCCACAATGGGGACCATATACTTTTGGTGGACCTCTTTCAAGCAGCATTTTTAAATTCCTACCTCTCCTAAATACAAATTGAGGTAACTCACTTACATTATTTTTAATGAGGTTGTCATCCACAAGGAAGCACCAGTTTTTGTTAATAATTCATTTTACCAAATATGCATCTACAGAAAATGTAGTAATAAAATTGATTTTAATACTTTCATTCATTAATACATCTCTAAATTGTTTAAACTCACCAACTTGTGGGGGACTAATACTCATATTCAAGTGGTCACCATCATTCAACTCCTCACTTAGCTCTTCCATGGAACTGAACAATGGTTTAAAGAAACCCATTAGGCATTTCTTGTGTACTTCCTTAATAAGGTCATCCACTAAAGACCTAGGGTAACCACGCTTTAAAAACATCCCCCTCAAAAGATTACATTAATCTAAAAAGTCTTTCTCCAAGGTGGTCATTCTAGCCGCCCAAACTAATTGACCCTTGACCACACTTCTCTTTTGGGAAAAAGGGTGGCAGCTAGAAAAATGCAAAAATGCATTCAAATAGGTTGCTTTCCTAAATATTTTAGAGATGTATTGTTTATCAGAACTAATTTTAGTCAATTCTATATCCAAATAGGAAATACTATTAGGTTGAAATTCCCATGTGAACTGTAGGAAGTCAGTAAATTCAGTGATATGTTCAATGAACATTCTAGCTGAATCAATTTCCCCCTTCCAAAGGATAAATATATCATCCAAGAAATGGGTGTACAATGTGGCCCTCTCCAAGAACATATTGTCCTTGAATAAGTAATGTCTCTTCCAGTAGGCCATAATGACATTAGCAAAAGTGGCCCCACATGGAGAGCCTATGGCAACACCCGTTTTCTGTAAATAGTATTCCTTATTGAAAAGAAAATAATTATTTTCCAAAATAAGCTCTAATAAATAAATAATAAGGTCAATACTGGACCCTTCCATCTGGTGACTCAAAAGGAATTCCCTTACCCACTCACATCCAATGTTCTGAGGAATGACTGGATAAAGATCATGGACATCGATGGTCAGGAAATTCACATCCTCAGAAAAGGGGGTTTTATTAATTGTTTCTAGGAAGGTCCATAAATCCTTGCATATTTGACTTTCATTTTTTAATACTTCCTTTATTTAACATCTACAAATTTTTCACAAGCATATGTGATAGATTGTGTACCATCAATGATGGGGCAAAAAGGGGGGTTCTCAATGTTTTTATGGATTTTAGGTAATCCAAATAAAATGGGTGTCAGGGGGTAGGGGATGGAAAAATAATTAAATAAATCCAAATCAATTCTCCCATCCAAAAACAAATCCCTGATAAACCCTCTTATATGTTGGTAAGCACCATTTACTTCATTCAAGGAAGCTTTAACATAAGCTTCACTATCCAATAGTAAACACATACGCTGGATATAATCATTGTTATCCATGAAAACCAAACCACCCCCTTTATCAGGTTTCAAAAGTCATATGTCTGCAAAATTTAAATTCGTCAATATTTCCCTTTCTGTTTGTGATAAATTAAAGGTATCCAGTTTGTGTGACCCCTTATTGTTGAGTACATTCCTAAAGTCATTCTCACATATTCTCTCAAAAAGTAAAATAGATGGATGTAAAACAGGGTTAAATATACTGGACACTTTAAAGTCTTTAGTTAAACCAGTATTTGGTCCCAATAGAATATTAAGGTTCAGTTTCCTAGTGAAAGATTTTAAATCAATGATGCTCCTAGCTAAATCACCTCTAGATGATGGTACAAATGTTAGGCCCTTGGCTAGGATGTCAATCAATAGGGGGTCAGGTGAATATGTTGAATAATTATATCCTTTAAAATATTGGGTACTGTTACACAATATTTTAACAGTGTGCATGTTGTTAACAGAAGGTTCAACATTATTAAAAAGCACAACACTGGAACAGGGCCCACCATCCGAGGGGGCATTTACCTCCTCCTTCTGTTTTGTCCCTTCTTTTTCCAGCGTTGTTGTTGATAGGGTTAATTCTGTTGTCCCCCATTGTTCATCCTCTTCTGAAAACCCCGATAAGTACCCAAACCCTCCTTATTGGGGTTATTATCACTATTAATATTAGCGTTGTTGGAATGTCCGTTAGCAAGCCTGTCACTCCTTCTAACAGTAGAGGCCTCAGTAGCCATCTCATCATCTAAATTTCTGTCATTTCTAGCAAGATTTTCATCATTGTTTTCAACGTTATTTGAACCACCTGCACCATCACTAAAAACTCTATTCATGTTAGAATTTACAGCAGTAGGAGGTGTGGGATAAGCCAAACCTTTACCATAGGCTGTAGTGTCCCTATTCAATTTTTTAATTTTAACCTCATTGATTTTAGATAAAGCATTGTCAATACTAGAAAAAATGTGCACAAAATCATATTTATATCTCATAAAATCATTATCCAAATGAATATTGGAATCAAGTGCAGCAAGTTCAATTTTTAAACTCTCTAACTCAATACAATAATTTTTAACCAAGACATGCATGAACTCGACCCCTTGGTGGTCGAATAAACTAAGCAAATCTTTGTGAAACACAGAATTCGGGATTAAACCCGAAGGGTAACACCATTGTCTTAGTCCCAGTACATCTCTAAAATATTCAGGAAAGCAACCTATTTAAATTCAATTTTGCATTTTTCTAGCTGCCACCCTTTTTTCCAAAAGAGAAGTGTGGTCAAGGGTCAATTAGTTCAGGCGGCTAGAATGACCACCTTGGAGAAAGACTTTTTAGACTAATGTAATCTTTTCAGGGGGATGTTTTCAAAGCGTGGTTACCCTAGGTCTTTAGTGGATGACCTTATTAAGGAAGTACACAAGAAATGCCTAATGGGTTTCTTTAAACCATTGTTACCTTCCATGGAAGAGCTAAGTGAGGGGTTGAATGATGGTGACCTCTTGAATATGAGTATTAGTCCCCCACAAGTTGGTGAGTTTGAACAATTTAGAGATGTATTAATGAATGAAAGTATTAAAATCAGTTTTATTACTGCATTTTCTGTAGATGCATATTTGGTAAAATCAATTATTAACAAAAACTGGTGCTTCCTTGTGGATGACAACCTTATCAAAAATAATGTAAGTGGGTTACCTCAATTTGTATTTAGGAGAGGTAGGAATTTAAAAATGCTGCTTGAAAGAGGTCCACCAAAAGTATATGGCCCCATTGTGGAATGTCCAAATGTGAGTCTTGCAGATGGTGTAAATATATAAAAGTCACTAATCATGTTGTTATTGGAAATACAACAGTCTCTATTAGGGGTAAATTTATTTGCAATACCAAAGGAGTGGTATACTTTGGATTATGTAGTTGCTGTCCAGCATTTTATGTGGGTCGTAATGAAAGGCCATTAAAAAACAGGATTTACCAGCATGTTTATGCAATTGGGAAATTGAACCTGAATAATGCCCTTGCCAGACACATTAAGTCCCATCCCTCACATGCATTTAGATTTTTAGTATTGGAAAAAGTTTTGGACAATGAAAGGGGAGGTCCAAGTGACTTGAAATTAGATGAGAAAGAATTGATTTGGCAAGTGAAATTGAATGCAGTCACAGCCCTAGGCTTAAATGATGCTGTTTCTTTTAAGAGTATTTTTAAATTGAGGGCTTTGACAAGATAATATGTTTTGATATAAATGTATGGTTATTTCTTTGTTATAAAGATTTAATTAAGTAATATATATGTATTGCTAGGGTTATTACTCTATTCTATTTTATGAATGTGTAAATATGTTGGGTATGTGGGTTCTTTAAATGGAGGCTTAACCTACTGAATTGTATAGTGATGTCATGATACGATAGTTTATTTAAGTTGTGAATTTTTGTATTGCCAGTTGTCTGAAGAAGTTTGCTGAAATAGTAAACAAAAGCGCTAAACTCATTTTTGAACTTGGTGTGGTGTTTCTTTCTTTTTATCTAGTTTTTCAGTGTTTGTTTTTGGTTTGCTTTTATAGATTTCACATATATCCACTGACACTGGAATTTTGGACCAGTCACATTACCCTGGTTAACAAGTATCAGTTACTACATTATTAAATAAATAATAAATTATTTTACAATGCTTTACCCTGTAAAAGCTGAATGGCCTGTCTTGGTATTTGAACTATGAACTACTGCATGCAAAGTCAAAACTCTAACCACTAAGCTAAATCAGCATTCAAAGTTGCAGCTATACATTTCTATATAGCTCTTTATGGTCATTTAAGCACTGCTGAGCAACGCGCCGTGGTGCACCAACCTTCTCAGCTACTCTTAAACTTCACATGACAATGAGTAGGCATTATAAATTATTGGACACCTGCCAGCTATGATTCATTGGGTCCTTTGCCCATTTTTGGATTATCCTCACTTTTCAAGGTTTAGCACTACTTCCTGCCACGTAAACTTGCACTAAGCGCTAAGATTTAAGCGGTAGAATAAAAATTTAAATGTATTACATTTATGTACATTTACAGTACATAATACTTATTTCTACATTAAAAGTAACCAAGCAAACATAACTAGTATTGGTAAACCATTCAATTAATAGTTCACCAATGCTAGCTTCCATCTACACACACTTCACTGCTTATAAGGAAACTTGTTCCATGTAAGCAGTTGAAAACTTGTTTATGTCAGCACATGAACGAGCTGCTCACACTGTGATTGAGTGCACGAAGGCCATTAATAATGCAGGGATAGTGCAGTTTATACAGTGCTACAGGCAGCATGAAAAACCTCTGTGTAGGCTCTACATGGAGCCCTGATGGACTTTCATGAATACTGCCCAGTGTCTCTCTTCAGGAAAATACTCATAAAAATGATTGCATATTTTAATGCTGAATATCTCCTTCCCCTGTTATACTACACTAGTTCCCTGCAAAGATAGTTATTCTGTACTACATCATCACTAAAAGCCTGTAATATCCATTCATTATTTGTTCATAACAATTAACCTCTAAAAGTGGGAAAAGGTATGTATTAACTGGGAGCTACATCATTTTAATATATTTTCTAGACTAAACTCTAGGTAAAAGATTGCTGTGCAACTCTTAGAAAGTAAGTGAATGAATCAAATGAGCAAATCAGAAGCTCAGCACTTCCTCTTCTTTTTCCACATTAGCCTCATCTTCCTCTTCTATCACATTTCAATCCTTCACAGTCTGCAAGATCCTAAGGCTCTTCTAACTCTTATGTTTCTGTTCCACATCCTTAAGCTACTGCTCAAGCTGTATTGCTTCTATACTTTTTAACTCTCTCACTATCTTTCTGTATCACTAATTTTCTGGTTATTATTTTCCTAACTGAAACTAACACTCTATGCATTAATTAATTAATTAATTAATTAATTAATTAATTAATTAATGCATTTATTTATTTATTTTTTGGTCATGTACTATATTTTTAGGTCATGTACTATAGCAGTCAATTTCACACATTGCACTACCTACATACTATTTTTTTTTTGGACACTGCATCATGTATAGTGAGAGTGACTATTATTGCCTATAATGTTTTTAATTCTATAGAATCATCTAGATGTGTAGTATATATTGTAACATTGTGTAACATAGTTTGTTCTTTCAACTTATTTTGTATAGTATTTCTAATGTGATTTGTACTGTATTGGATTTTACTGTATACTTTATTGCACTATATGTGGAGTTTTTCTCCCCGCGCCTCTGCTGAAAATGGGTTCTATAGATCTAGTCAGACCACCTCAGTAAACAAATGTCAAATAATTAAAATAATAAATAAATAAATAAGATACCTAGCAGAGAGTATAATAAAACTGTGTAACCGTATTGTGTTGGTCCAGTTAATAAGCTGATGTGTAAACCATGTATTCTGATTACATTTTTCTCAGTCATTTTGTGTAGCGTACAGCTCATAGGGTCATAAATAATTACTAGGCTATTGTCCCAAGATTCATTTTAAGCCTAGCCAAGTATACCCATGATTTAATAAAAGATTGCTGACATGACTCAAAACCCCAAGGAATTTTATAGTTATGATGCAGGCTTGCGCACAACATTTGCTCACCTGCTGCCTCTGTCCATTAGGGACATAGGTGCCAAACCAGGGGCAAATTTATTATTTCCAATGCATTAGTCTCAGTTGTGTTTAAATAGCTTCGTTGTCCATAGATGTGAAGCCTGTTCCTGAAAAGGAGTGCTCTTTGTGAATATGGTATTTCATTATAGTTGCATATTTATAGTTTACTTTATTTTGCCTTATCACCAAATACCTACAATAATTTTCAAGAAGACCAGGCAAGTCAGAAATAAATTGTCAAAGTACAGTGGTCATCCATAAGGAGAAAAAGCAAATAAGTTTATAGTGTAAGCTGCAGAATCACCAATTTCATCAGTTCTTATTAACGTGACTTTATAAGATAGTTGTTTTCAATGAAAGCATCAGAGATGCTGAATCTGACAACTGTTTAACGTCTTTGTGTCAAGAATGAAAAATAAATTGATGTAATTTTTTTTTCACTAGCCTTTACTATTTTATATGGGATGAGAAGGAGAAGGGAATTACATACCAGCTCCTTTAGTTTTCATTTTATGTAATGTAAGAAGATAGGTTTAACTTTGTACACTATAAGACCTTGGTATTTATGGGAGTGTTGTTTCCATAGCAACAGATAGACCCATGTTGCATGGCAAATGAACTCACCCCAATCAGCACAACATGTATACAACCTGGCTTCAGCTAAATCAGCTTGTTGTTAACTTCAGAGACACTGGTAGAAAGTCTAGCTTTGTAAGAGTAAAGGAGGCTTCAAACTTAAGTATAACTAATCAGAAGGGGGTAGGGTTTGGTAAACGGGGATTGGAGGTTGGCATAATGGTTAAGGAGTTTACCTTAATAAGCAAATAGTACAGGGTTTGATTCTCACCATCGAAAGGGAAACATTGGCTAGACTTAAAATGGCCATCAAGAGGAACTAGTCGAGTACTAGTTAAGTAATAACCTATAAACCTATGAAAAGGAAAAGAAAGGGTGAAAAACAATACATCAGCTTCCTTTTAAAGGAAGAACAGCAAAGCCAGTGACACAACATTGGAAATTTCAAGATAGCTAGACAGTCAAATGTGTCACTGGTGTAGAAACATGTTTAATTGTACATGGTTACAAATGTTAAGGGCAAACCCAATGAAATACTATATTGTTCAGTTTCTCTCATACAGAAATGATACTTCTTACAGCTTTGCGCAGACCTGCAACCTAGTCATTATTAGGGCTTTGCCTCTTTACCATCCTCAATTAATATGCCCTCCTCTATAATTGCAACATTTGTCAAGAAGGTATTGAAACTGATGAAATGGAATTTTAAGGAGTTTGCCTCACTAACTAGGACCATGCCAGTTCATTTTCAGTTGGCTTATATAAAAACACCAAATTTCATTTTTTCTTCTTTATTTGCCATAAAGGTTAACTTACCTTATAAATTTGATGGTGTGTGGCTTGATATCTAAGCAGCTTTAAAGTAAGTATCCATAATTTTAATTACAATAAATTAATTATTTGTTATTTATTTGATTTCCTTAAATATTTCAACAAAATCAATTAAGCATCCTTTGTTCTTCCTTTTTAAATATGATTTATTAACTCTGCACCTCACTTATATAGGAAGTGATATGCTGGACATATGAAGAAAAGTAGGTGCATAAGTTGTAATGTTGCTACAATGTTGTACATTTGCTTTCATTTCACTGGAACAGTAAATAGTGGGATCAGTCATTGCAGAGAAAGAAAGCTAAAGCATCCGTACCATTAAATGATAACTTTGTTTTAATGGTGAAAATATTATACTCATCTGTTTCATTTGGAAATGCCATTTGCTTTATCCTTTTCTTTCCTGGGTATACACTGTAATCACATAACAGATTACACTGATCTTTTGATGAAGGAGGAGAGGCATGTAGTCTGTGTATGTTGGGAACAAGGAATTTATGTTGTGGTCTGATAATTTCTGAATTGTTCAGGAAATAATAATGGTGTTTTTCTTTGATTTCAAAATAAGAAATGCTGAGATGCTAGATGAATTATTGCCATTCATATTTTTTATTATTAATGTTGATAATTTCATCTGTTTTCCTGTAAACAATAATTTTCTTTTTAAGAACATCTCATGTCACTTGAAAACAGCTAGCAGTTGTCTTGATACTTCCCTTGTTACAACAATTTCTGCGGAGAAATTGAATAATAGAATGGGATGTCAGTGTCATAACTAAGTCCAGGCAGGTCTGAGGAGATTATTGAATGGGTGATGCCATGAAGCCAAGAAAAATATCAGACATGTCCACTGTCATGATCCACTGTTGGCCATCCCACTCTATGAGCAGACTATGGACATGCTGGAGATCTAGACAATAATCTGCTTCAAGCTGATATGTTTATGTACATTTTAAATTATGATCCCTACCTTCTGAAACTGTTGGCTCAAATCACTGACCTACTGCAAAGGGGCTGCATAGTACTGTCAAGTGCACCATGTACAACTCTGCAGATAATGCACCTTTAATCCTATCAGTTTTTCACCAGACATTCCTCATCCCCATCAACTAAATGATTTAAAATATATAAAATCAAAACAAATGACTTGATTAGCTAACGGTCAAGTATTGTGCTAAATTTTGGATGCATGTATGCATTGTGAGACACAGCATGTAAGTGGAAAACACTGAATGATGGCTGAACACCCCATACATTTAGGTGTATACACCAGTGGCATAATTATGCCAACATAATATTACTATTTCATATTACTAGTGGGTGTATAGTAGCAGAGCATTCATTTTAGTCTCTTCTAACCAATTCCATGCTCAGGCAAATGCAGTCTATATGACATGCAAACAACAGCAACCACAGAGTAGTGCAAAGCTCACAGAAGAAGCATGGTGTACAGTGCATCTGTATCTTTAAAAGGGGACTCAGTCTATTGCACAGTACAGTGACATCAGTGTCTAGGACACAATATTGACTGTATTGTGTGGGGTTCAGCAAGAGGGGGTGCTACCAATATGCATGTTATGTTTTACTCAGAGTCTGAGACATAAAACTGATTATATTGCACTGTACACCATGGAAGAAGAAGATGTCAGTATTATACATAGTAGTAGTAGTACACTGAGTATTTTGGACTTAAGGAGCAGAATACAGAGAACTATACAGGATGAAACAGAAAAGAAAACTAATCATTTACAAAATGCATTGTGAAGTGCTTAAGACAAAGGCAAAAACTGTACAGAATTTTGCTGGATTTAGCAAAAGTAGGTATTAGTAATATGTATGATTAATTAAATTGGAGCTGCTACAATTGGTGCATCAGAGGTGGATGTAAGCAATAAACATTTTAAAGTATTTGCAGGGATTTAAGATATAACATGCAGCGTGTTTTGACTCAGCTAAGCAGAGCAGTAACAGTATGCATGGCATTCTGCATACAGATCTTATGAAAATGATGAACAGTCAAAAGAGAAAGTGTGTGGTTTGGCTGGTGCATTGGACCGTATTCTGTTTGCTTGCTTGGCTAACAGAATCAACAACGCACATGCTTCATGCTCTCTGCACATATGCAGTTGTATTCTTTTTGACATCAGGCTCTTCAAGTTAAAACTGTATGCTAATAGGTTTATAAGTTAATATGAAGCATATGCCGTGGTGGCCCTTAAGAAGCTTGGAAACAGTTGTTGCATATTTGAATCTGTATACACCCACATAATAATTTCATTCCTTTTTAAAGGTGGAGAAGGACTGCTGTTTAAAAGGCAGCAGGTCATTATTCCAAAGGTGAAGGATATATTGGTGATAAATCTCCTACATTTGCATTTGTTACTTGCCAAAATCTTGAGATTGATTGTATTTGTGGGTGTGATAATCATACTGTGTGGCCATTCTACACAGACAGCCTGGAATATGAAGACATCTTTCATGGCCTAGAATGTGAGGCGTAGGTCACCTTCTGGATGTGATATGAAATGGCGGGCTGGGGGAAATTCTTTTAACATGATTAATTGATAATTCCATGCTATTATATCTAGTTAGCAATGAACTCCTGTACCTTCTTTTGTTGAGCTATGTGTTTTTCCAGGAACATGCAGACTGGTGCATTTTCTGAATAACTGGTCAAACTAATAAGCTTTAGAGGTGCACAAATATATTTTGATAATGAAAGGATCACATTTAGGTATAATATGTACTGCAATAAAAGGCTTTCCTGCTACAGCGGTAACTTTTGGGTAAAAGGAGAGGTTTATGTCAATACTTGTATTCATACTGTACTGCATTTGCCCAAACTAAGGTTCACCTAACTACATTTAGTAAAGGACTATGGTCCATGGTTCCCTGTGGAACCCCACTAGGTATGTGTGGTGGTTTGCAGGAGAGAATATAGGTATTGAGGAAGGAGAGATAAACATCCTGCAAAGAACTGATGGTTCTCTTACTCTGCAGTTGTATGATATTACAGTTAATAAAAATAAATAACAAGGTGAGTAGAGGGCAGAGTTGACAGATAAGGGCCGCAAAGGACTTGCCTTCTACAAAGATACAAAAGCATTGATCTTGTTTGTGTGAATGTTTTGTGTGTGTGTGTGTGTGTGTGTGTGTGCGTGTGCATGTGCGTGTGCGTGTGCGTGTGTGTGTGTGTGTGTGTGTGTGTGTGTGTGTGTGTGTGTGTGTGTGTGTGTGTGTGTGTGTGTGTGTGTGTGTGTGTGTGTGTGTGTCTGTCTGTCTGTTGGCAGTACTTGATGAAGTAGGAACTTGCAGAATATGGTTAACTGAAGTGGGGCGCAATCTGTTGATCCTTGAATATATGGTGTATACCCCAGACGATGCTGTTGTCTTAAAGTTGTAATCTTATACATTAATTTAGACCAATGTGTGCTGAGTCATTCTTCTTCATTCAGCATTCATTTTATGGATTGTAGTGAATGACTTTCCTTCAGTGAAAGCAAGGTGTTAACTAAATGATTATATCTTGTTTTTTTATTGTTTTGCTAACTGTATTTAAACAAGATTTTACCAGAAGAAATACTGAAAATATTGATGGTACCAATTAACCTGTATCATGCTATGCTTTATTATGTGTGTATTTATGTTTTAATTGCACTCATTACACCTCATACTTATTTTGCCATCATAATGAGGACTCCTAGAACTCAGTCCAATCTGCATTCATGTTGAATAGATATATAAATATTTACTGGACCAAAACACCACTTCAACTTCTCAGTTTCAGTCAAATGTAATTGAATCTTTTTAGCCAGCTGCCCAAAAGCTTAACATATGTTTCTCATTGATATAATATATGGCTGTTAAATGCTACTGTCCTACTTCCTTGATGTGCTCTGATTGCAGTTTCCAGCTAGAAATCTAATGTGTTTTGGAAGCTAATACTCAAGTTTCTAAAATAAAAAAAAAAAAATTTTTGTCATTTAATTCTTCTAAAAACTAATAAATCATTTTCTTATAATTGTAAATAATCTCTCTCTCTCTTCATTTCATGCATGTTTTAAAATACTAGATCAGACAGTTTAGTAAAATACTATTTAATGACCACTGACTTCAGCAAGTATAAATAATAAGGTATCTTAGGAAGTAATTGAGTAAATGATATACAGGAAGCAAATCTGTCACTGTTTGAAAAGCACAGCTGTTTTGCAAAATACATGAACAGAGTTTGCAAATATTTATATCAGGAAGCACATTTCTGTAGGAGCAAACATAGAGAGATTTGGCTCTGAAACGCTTTAATTAACATTATCAGAACAGAGAGTACAAAAAAGCAAATTATTTACTTTAAAAAGTGACACATGCTAATAAAAAGAACAAGGATGTAAGGCTTAGTTATTTTAAACTGAAATGCCATTATTTTAGGTATAAAATCGATTGTCTAAATCACTGTATGGGATTTCAAGACATAAAAATGGCTTTTGAATGTAGAAAAGTCATTGCTAAAAAGCTTGATTGTTTTTATTTATGTTGTCTGATATTCATAGAGAGGTAGCACACAGTACTGTGGAAAGTGACAATATTCAGGGAAGAGGCAATTCAGTGACACAAGACAAAAATAGTGTGGAAAGCAGAAAATGCAAGGCCATGTAGTGATATGGAAAAGAGGGCACTGATGCAGATAAAGGACAGTAGTTATGCAAATTACACCCTCCCACATGATGAAAATATTCATATAAGAATTATACGGGACCACTGGGCCATAGTGTTTGCCTGTTATGAATGCCAGACTTTGTCATTTACAGAATGTTAGAAAGTTTGTAATTGTAGTAGCTATAGTACAGCAACACATGTTAACAGAAGCTCTCAAAGACAGGGCTACTGACATGGTATACTGTGGCCTTCCATATTAATGCAGATTGTACCATCAGTACCTATCCTTGGTTGAAGAGTATATCATGGACCATTTCTGAGTCAATAAAGATGAGAGTTAGTCAAATCATGTTGCTCACATGTAGAATAAAGAGGTTGCACGGACAACTCACCCCTTTTGAAGTAAGATATGTGTAGCTTCAACCATCTTAGCTAAAGGACCATGCGACAACATACTGGAGACACTCTAAGAATATCACAGGTATCAGCCTCATGTATTCTGCAGCTTATACAGTAGTTAAGGACTACTGAGGACACAATCATCATGATTCAGGCATTTTACACCACTATCCCTTTCCTTGAGGTCCTAGCAGGCATTGAGAGCACACACATTGTCTTTAAGTCCCCACCTGGTACATAGGGAGTCATATACTTCTACAGGAATGGCTTACACACTCTCAACTGCCTTGAGGTGTGCAATGTGCTGGGTATTATATATGTCCTATGCAGTACCCAGCTAGTTCTCATGACTTTCATATCTGGCACACATTTGCCTATGCCATTGATTGATGTGTGGTGACTACCCAAAGAGTTGTCTATTTCTTTAGTGAAAACTTGGGGAAATATACCATCGATGTAAGATATGCACAAACATTCTTACTTATATAAATAAGAAGTCATTGGACCAGATTATTAAGGAACTCATTAGAGGACACAGTAACAAACTTAGCAGCTGTATGTACCATGCCTAAGGTTTCCCTTCATTGTTCAACACAGATCACAATCAAGATACCATCTCCATCAAAATTGCCAAATCATCAGAGGGAATTATCATAGAATTCAAGTTTTTCAAATATACATACCCCTACAATTCTGTGATGAAAGTCCTCAAATGTGAGTATATTTGTATCACCCAAAATGTTGATGCTCCTGGACAAATATATTAAATTGGCACTTCCAACAGCATCCAGACAAATACAGAAGTTTAAAAGCAAACCAGTATGGTGGAGAACAAGCATTAATAAACTATATAATAAAAGGAAGAAACTCATTGTCTTATATAGCAGAACAAAACATAAATAAAAAGTAAATAAAAAAATATGAGAAAAATCAAACAGCTAGTTAAGAAACAAAAAAGGACATCAGAAAAACAAGGGGATCTTATGAACTTAGACTAGCTACATACAACAAGGACAGCTACATATCCCTTGTTAGCTGGGTCAGGAAAATAAGGGACAACCCTCAGCATTGCTCAGAGCTTATATATAATGGAACTACCTACTCTGATCCACTGGCTATTGCCAATGAACTGGGAAATAAAGTGTCATTTTCACCTCAGAGACATCTACTCCAAGCTTGCTTATCCCACATGGAATCAAGCCTTTAATTATCACAAAAAAAGTACTAAAAGTACTTTTCAAAATGAGCAGCACCTGATCTATGGATCTTAACAAAAAATCAAGTTGCCTAATAAATAGCATTATACATGCACTGCTGGACCTCAATCTGTTTACCCTGAGCCTTGCAACAGATTTTGTTCCACAGGTAAGGTGCACATCTGTTGTGATGCTACTCAGACCTATCATTTCAATTAGCTTTACAAACAAAGCCATGAAGCATATCATAATTGACTTAATTAACTATGATATCAAAAATCTTGTTAGACTCATCCCACAGCAGTTCAGTTTTCTCAAGGTAGATCTTGTCTAATGAATCTAGTGAAATTCTTTGAGGGAGTTACTCAGGATGTAGACTGTGTGCAATTTGTATGCAGAGTCTACTTTGACCTAACCCAGGCATTTGATACCATACTAAATGCAAATATAATAAATAAGTTGAAGAAGCTCTAAATTGACCTGTATATGTTTAGATGAACAGCCAGCTGGCTTATCAACAGGACTCGTACAGTAAGAATAGAGGATTCATTCTCTGTGAGCATGAAGGTGACAAATGGAGTCCCGCAGGGATGTATGCCGTGTCCTGTGCTATTCATAATCTACTTCCAAAATCTATATATATAAAGGTAGGATGTCTGGTTAATAAAGGCTGACTGGAAGCTCAAAGTCATCATCAAGACCCTCTTTGACATACAGGCACTAGAACAGGAACTTACACTTGTCTATAGTCAGTGCAGAACAAAATGGGCAAAAACTCAACACTAAAACGTGCAACATTGTGACATTTTTTAAGAAACCTACAGCTTCATTTTATAATATAGAAAACACACCACTCCAAATGAGAAGGTGTGAGACACCTGAGTACTTGGGTGGATAGTTCCCTCACTTTTGATCATCATGTTGCAATGGTAGTTAGGAAATGTTTTTACCTTGCACAGTTCATAGCTAAAGGTACTTCTTCTAGAAGAAAATAAGTCTTCATCTTCCTGTACTGCACACTAATTATATCTATCATGGTGTACAACACCCCTTTTAGGATGTACCTTACTAAGCATATTAAGCAACTGGAAAAACCCCAGAGATTCTTAACTGATGTGATCACGGGCATAAAATACTATCCCTTTATTCACAATCATATAGATTCATTTGGGGCAATACATATCTAGTTTACATGGCCATAAGGGATTCTACAGTCCACAAATGTTTATACTTACAAAAATCAAACAGTCCTGCTAACAGTAGGGCCAGAAATCTAAATGCAGTCCAACAAATAAATAATACAAGAGGGAGAGATAAATTTATTATGAAGCAACTATCCCTTCTCTGGAACAAACTTCTTCTACAGGTTAAGTGGTGGGACACACTGTTTGCCTTTAAATAGGAGCTAGACAACTGGGTAGCATACATAAACTTACTCCTGGTATGACAGTGTTGTCCCTCCTTGTAATGGAAGATAAAACCAAAGGGTGAATACTGGCAAGACAAAAATAGAATTGTGATTCAGTTGCCTTGTAACTCCTATTACTAAAATTAGGAAGAGCAGCTCCCATTATCATAGGAGCTCTTTAATTAAACTAAACAGGAACCTAAGAGGATTGGTTAAATCCAATAAGACCAATTATGAGATCAATATGGCCTCACAGGCTAAAGCCAACCACGAGGCCTTCTACAACTATATCTGAAAGCTCAAAGGCAGCACACTCATTAGTGTGTGGAATTGGTGGTTAGTGGTGCCACCTTTGATCAGCAAAGACACATAGCGAATTTGATGGATGAAAAATTCAGCTCAAACTTCAACCTTCACTCCCCCACTCCCACCACTCCCCCCCACACACACCCATAAAATACCTCCTAACCAACTATTAGCAGGAAGCAGGTCCTGGCAGAGATCACTAAGGCCAAAACACAGCCTTATTGGACTCCAACAATATGGGCTACCTCCTAAATAACTTACAATATGACCTATCAGGACCACTGGAGTCACTTTTCAACTATAGCCTCAAGACAGACTTTATACGATGGGAATGGAGGACTTCAATGGTTATCCCACTTTACAAGGGTGGACCATCAAATGACCCATAATCTAAAGACCTATTAGTCTTACTAGTCTAATACACAAAGCCATGGAATGAAATAACATGGAAATGATCAACAAAGACATAAGGCAACCATCAGACACTGGACCTAACTCAGTTTGGCTTTGTTGAAGGAAGCTCATGCCTACTAAACCTGGTGGACTTCTTTGAGAAGGTCATAAACACAATGGATGAGGGGAAAAGGTGCATGCTACCTACCTGGACATGGCTAAGGCATTTGATACAACACTCCACTTGGGCACAGTTGACTAACTCAATGAACTGGGCATAAACCCCTACATAACCTGTTGGATTTTCAGCTGGTTCACAGACAGGACCCAGGAAGTCAGTATTGGTGAGACCACCTCAGTTAAGAGACCAGTACCTCAGGGGTCCATGCTGGGACCAGTCCTATTTGACATCCACTTTTCTGAGGTAAAGGCTAATGTCAAGGGCTTTTGGTTGACCAAGTTCTCAGATGACTGCAAATCGGGAGCTATTGTAGATTCCCCACATGACACAAACATCTTACAAAAGAGTCTAACACTAACAGATGAATGGTGTCAAAGTCAAGGTTTAAAACTCAATGCCAAGAAATGCATTATAGTATCTTTTGGATAAACTGCCACCCAGGCTAATTACTCCATCAATAAGACACCCCTAATTGTTGACCTAGTAGTCAGGGATTTGGAAACATGTATACACAATAATTAGGCTTTTAACCAACATATGGTCAAGGTAGTAAGAAAATCATTATTGGTTATCAATTTATAAATAAGGGCATGATGGCATCCAGGTCCAAGGAAGTCATAGTGCCTCTATATTTGGCCCTTATTAGACTCATCATTGAGTATAGTGCCCCCTTTGGCATGTACCTGACCAGACATAAGCAACAGTTGTAATGCCCACAAGGGTTTCTACCAGTAGACTCCAGTGTATAAACACAGTGACCTATATGGATTGCCCTAACGCCTTGTCTATATACTTTTGACTCCTACAGGTTACTGATAGGTGATATATGCCTGGCATATAAGACATCCTCAGATCCAGCTCTGATGGACCTTTTGCCCTTCTGCAAAATAAACAGCATCAGAACCACTAGATCCAAGAATTTAAGTTGTGCTTGTAACTTAAATAATACATGTTGGTGAGACAGATATGTATCTCAGGGGATCCCCATGCTCTGGAACACATTTCTCATCCATGTGAAGCAGAGTCCATCCATAACACTAATTAAGTGCAACCTTGAACAATAGATGGGAAATTGGAAATTCCTCCTGTGCCTGGCCCCCATGTATCTGATAGACAGAGGCAGACAGCAATGCCCAAACTAATATACCCACCCCCCATATAACCTCTAGAAATTTGCTAACTAACATAACCCCTCTTAATAAACTTCTATGATACATAAGGAATTATCTGGAATGGATTGAATGATGTGGCTTATAAAGACTTTTGTGGTCATTAGCCTAGTGTATACTTATGAATCTGTGAACTTATAAACCTGTGATCCAATGATCTAGGTGGCCACTGAGAGCAATATATGTAGTTGCCATGCAATCAAATATTAGGCTGCATATAATGGTGTCATTGGTTTGTGCTGCAGTGAATTCCAGATATGCACTAGAATCCTGGCTGATGACCTCATTTGCAACCCCTAGGCAATGGCAGAGATGAAATATAGTATTGTTTACACAAAGACAATGAAAGTGATGGAAAATATTTTCAGGTGACTAAAGGGATGTGAGGCACTACATATTCAGAGAGACTTGCAGCGAGTTAATTGTAGTTTGTACCATGCCGTATAACATGGTTGTATGGAAACAGCTACAGCAGCAGTGGCAGCAGGAAGGGAATAATTCAGTGGGGCCCACCATACCTGTTGGGGTGACAGATGAGGAGAAGGACAATCACTGAAAGATGGATCAAACAGCAGCAAAGGCCTGTATGATGCAGGGGCAGGCACAGTACATCACACTACTGCAGATAGGTGATATCTGCACTACAAATATTGGACATAATGCAGGCATCACAGAATAAGATGATTCATGCAGTATCATGCCCAGAATATGCAGTACAGTAGATGAGTCAGACATACTATACATCAGATATTATCTTACCTTATGCACATAGATAGGGTGGGAAGGGCACAGCCACTGTCATCCTTTGCATGGGTGAGGGTCACATTTTCAGGTGGCAGCAATGTTACCATATGGACCAGAGAATGTGAATTGAATATGGTAGCTATGTAAAACCACAAACCACGAAAGGCAAACAAACTTAGAAAAACAAAACCGAGTGTAGCAGCAACCAACAAGTTTAATAGAAAACCAAGTAAAATCTTTTAAAAGCGCTTTTTCGTCAGCGTAAGTACCTGACTTCTTCAGAACAACATGCAATAGGTTAAGACATACCATTTAACAATTTCAAAAAAGGAGCCTGTTCTACGTAAGACGCTGAACCTACTTCATCCATATTTAAAGCTACATACTCAATTATAAAATAAACCAAATAAGATTATAAAAGCAAAAGTGTAACTTGTGAAAGCAACACAACAGGAATTTAAAACAGTAATAAAAAAACTACTAACAATGGGAAAAGTCATCTGTTTAAACTTTTCAATTTCAACAAGCTTGAAATTGAACACAGATCATTTATACCAGGGTGACTGTAAGCATTAAGCCTAATTTGCCAAACCAACTCAGCTTCTTCAAGTTTCAAAGGTCTAGGACCCCCTCTGCTATCACAAGTGGCTTGATCAATCGCCAAAAACTTAAATGCATGGCTATGGAACACTGAAATATGTTTTGCTAGGGCATTCTCTAATTTAAGTTTTTTCATAGCATATATGTGTTCATAAATTCATTCCCTAAGCCTTCTTTCGGTCTTACCGATATAGAAGGCAGGACATTGTGTGCACCTAGCTAAATAAATAACAAAGGAAGAGTTACAATTAAGTTTGTGTCTTATTTTATAAAGAAAACCATTTAAATTAAAATGAGACACTTCTTCCACATGTTTACAGTAGTTGCAGTTTTGACATTTCCACATACCAGCATTAAATACTGGTAAGGGCATACTGCTCTCCAGGATCGTTTTGATGTTTCTCCCCTTCTTGAAAACGACCTTAGGTCTAGTACCCAATTTGTCGAAAACATTTGGATACAATTTAAAGAGTTCCCAATTTTTGTTAATAGTATCAATGCAGTCCTTACTGCCTATACTAAAAGTTGTAATAAACATAGGGGTTACCACATCATCCTTAAATTCTTGACAGGTTAGCTCACTCACTTGCATAATATTAATATTGGAGTTAGATGTACTGTGCGCAGGACTAACAACGCTAAAATCGGTCACTGGGAGCAGTGGTTTGTAAAATAACTGACTCCTTTTGTCTGATATTTCTTTAATTAAATTGTCCAGAAGACAAACAGGGTAACCATGCTGTAAAAGCATGTTTTTAAGTACAACACATTCTTCACTAAAGTCATCATCTAAACTAACCATCCTAGAGGCTCTGACTAATTGGCCTTTTACAACCGACCTCTTTTGGAAAAAAGGATGGCAACTAGTGAAGTGGAGAAAAGTATTAGAGTAAGTCTTCTTACGGTAAATCTTTGCTGTATAACAGCTATACTCAACATTTTTACTTAACAAAACATCTAAATAAGCTATACTGTCAGTCGAAAAGGAGTGTGTAAACTCTAAAAAATTAGTAGTGTTATTAAAATACTGCAGGACAAATTTACTTGTCACCTCATTGACATTAATCAACATAAAAATGTCGTCAAGGAACCTAGTATAATAAATGACCTTATCACGATATTGGTTGTTTTCAGAGAATACAAATTCAGATTCCCAGTGGGCCATAACCAAATTGGCTATGCTCCCACCACAGGGAGAACCCATCGCCACTCCCACCTTCTGCAAGTTAAACTCACTGTAGGCCATAAAGAAATTATAAGAAAGCACAAGGTCACTAAGCATAGTAACAAGATAGATTTCTCTATCAGGAGCATTGTGTTTCTTTAACACCAACCCCACCCATTCAAGTGCAACATTATGAGGTATACTACTATACAGATCTTTCACGTCAATAGTTAGAAAGTTCGTATGAACATTGTATTCGACTGATCTAATATTCTCTAGGAAAGACCATGAATCTTTACAGATATGGTCTTCCTTGAGTACATACTTCTGAAGTATGCTGTCGACAATCTTAGCACAGGAATAGGTGGGTGAGCCTCTACTATCAACCAGCAGTCTAAGTGGGGGGTTGTCAACACTCTTGTGTATTTTGGGAATCCCAAAAATACACGGATATCTTGGAAAAGAGGTAGTTAAATATCCATATACTTTTTGATCAATTCTATTGTCAATAAATAGCTCTTCTATACAATCTTTTATTGTCTTATAAGCCCTATTGACTTCAGATCTCGAACTATGTTCGTAAGTATTTGAATGTAATACCTCATTTAGTCGTGCCTGATAGTCAGATATACTAAAGACCACCAAGCCTCCACCTTTATCAGATTTACAAAACCTGAGGTTTTGAGATTTAAAAAAACGTAGGTACTCCTCCTCTGTTTTCGTTAAGTTAAATGAGGTTTTATGGAAAGTGTTGTTAGACCCTAGATGCCTAATGTCCAGCTCACAACATTTCTCAAATAGCTCTAAAGCTGGATGCAATGGAGGGTTATAAGTACTGGATACATACAACTGTCCATAATCAGTAAATGTAGAGTTATTACCCATCAACAATGAAAAATTCAATTTCCTAGTAAGAAGTTTGATGTCTAAAATAGTATTAACAACATTTAGGGACTTTGTAGGAACAAATGTTAAACCTTTAGACAACAGTTCGACCATACCAGTGTCAAATTTAGTAGTGCTAAAATTGTAAACTTGAAAATCCCCCGATCTATTACTAACAACCTCCACATGTGTTGATGTTAAGCTGTAGTCAGCGTGAGCGGTATCAGAAACATCTGATTGCGATGTATTGGCAAACTCAACCTCGTCCACAGGAGACATAACTGCTACAACATCACCAGAAGGAGGAGCAGTAATACAAGGGGTTGATGTTAACTCATAATGTTTTATTTGTTGGTCCTCGTAATTTGCAGTTGTTGAAAGTTCCTGTTTTTTGGTCTCGCTCCCGTGAAGGGGTGCTGCTGAAAATTTGAGTGATAATTGGAATGGTGGGTTGAAAAATCCCGGTTAGAATGGCCACTTCTCAGTCTTTCACTCCATGGTGTACCACTAGGTACACCTGCTCTCGAATTGTTGCCCAGTGAGTCACCAATTTCATCATTGTCAAAATTACACCTAGGCAAACCAGCATTGTTGGAAAGAAGGTCCTGAGAAGGAGGGCTACATTGCCCTACCCTGGTAACCGGACGGGCATTAGGAACAAAAATGCCCTTCTTCCATGTCTGGCCTAATGGTGGATTTGGATATGCTAGGCCCTGCTTATAAGCATCACAATCTCTTGATATTTTCTTTACCTTATGGGACTGCAACTTAATCATATGATTATCAATACTTACAAAAATTCGCTCGTGTTCATACTTGTATCTATTGAACTCATAATCATTGACAATAGATTTATCCAAATCAATGATATGTTGAGAAAGTTCTTCAATCCAAACATTATAGTGTTTCACTATTAAAGCTATTAATTCCAAGCCATGGCGATCAAAAAGATTTATCAGTTCTGCGTGAAACACGGAGCCGGCCTCAAGGCCAGTGGGATACGAAGATCGCCTAAGACCTTTAGGTACTATCTTTAGTGAAAGACATTCAGTGAAATAAGCAACTTCAAGTTGCAATTTTTTGAGTTTGAATAAGCATGCGTCAAAAGATTTTAGTTTTGAAGAAATAGTATTTACTACATCTTCAGAGCTGTTAATATCACTAGATGCAGTGTTGTTATTGTTTATATCTTGCATAGGTATTTTCAAAAAGGTGTAACAGTTATTAAGCCAACTAGGTAAATTCATATTATTAACTTTACCTTCTTTCCCAAGGTCAGAATGTATAGGTTGTAACAGTGGTGCCTTGTCAGTATTTGTGACATCCAAATTTTGTTCGACAGCAGGCAAATGCATGCTACCCATTAACTGTTCTCTTACACCAGTTGGAAAAAGATGTTCACGAGTCAGCGCTACATTGGGCTTAGTAATAGTAGTAGCGTTAATTTCCGTTGAAGTCCCCAAAAGGGCCTGAGTCTGGAATCTATTCAAACCAGACTGCCCTTGTGTGCCAGCAGTGCATTCAGGTTCAATCACAATAACATCGTTATTAATAGGAGCAGGAAACTGAAGACAATCTGTTGTTGTCTTATTGACATTATTAGATCCATGTTCAGCAAAATCAGTAAGCTCCAAACCCTTAGTAGTGTGGTGCTGCCCTTTGATTAAATTGGCAGCTGATAAATACACTTCGTGAAAACCGCGATGTTCAGCGTCGATCTTGTCCAGTCTACAGAACAAGCTTTCAAGCTTTCGGTTGATCAAGTCCAAACTACTGCCCACGACTGGATTAAAAGGTGTTTCCAATAAGTCCCTGGCAGAAGTACTAGATTTGAAGATTGCAGGTGTCTCCTGTGGCTCAAAGGAGTTGGAATCACTGCTCACACGCGTTGCCATGAAAAACCACAAACCACGAAAGGCAAACAAACTTAGAAAAACAAAACCGAGTGTAGCAGCAACCAACAAGTTTAATAGAAAATCAAGTAAAATCTTTTAAAAGCGCTTTTTTGTCAGCGTAAGTACCTGACTTCTTCAGAACAACATACAATAGGTTAAGACATACCATTTAACAATTTCAAAAAAGGAGCCTGTTCTACGTAAGACGCTGAACCTACTTCATCCATATTTAAAGCTACATACTCAATTATAAAATAAACCAAATAAGATTATAAAAGCAAAAGTGTAACTTGTGAAAGCAACACAACAGAAATTTAAAACAGTAATAAAAAAAACTACTAACAATGGGAAAAGTCATCTGTTTAAACTTTTCAATTTCAACAAGCTTGAAATTGAACACAGATCATTTATACCAGGGTGACTGTAAGCATTAAGCCTAATTTGCCAAACCAACTCAGCTTCTTCAAGTTTCAAAGGTCTAGGACCCCCTCTGCTATCACAAGTGGCTTGATCAATCGCCAAAAACTTAAATGCATGGCTATGGAACACTGAAATATGTTTTGCTAGGGCATTCTCTAATTTAAGTTTTTTCATAGCATATATGTGTTCATAAATTCGTTCCCTAAGCCTTCTTTCGGTCTTACCGATATAGAAGGCAGGACATTGTGTGCACCTAGCTAAATAAATAACAAAGGAAGAGTTACAATTAAGTTTGTGTCTTATTTTATAAAGAAAACCATTTAAATTAAAATGAGACACTTCTTCCACATGCTTACAGTAGTTGCAGTTTTGACATTTCCACATACCAGCATTAAATACTGGTAAGGGCATACTGCTCTCCAGGATCGTTTTGATGTTCCTCCCCTTCTTGAAAACGACCTTAGGTCTAGTACCCAATTTGTCGAAAACATTTGGATACAATTTAAAGAGTTCCCAATTTTTGTTAATAGTATCAATGCAGTCCTTACTGCCTATACTAAAAGTTGTAATAAACATAGGGGTTACCACATCATCCTTAAATTCTTGACAGGTTAGCTCACTCACTTGCATAACATTAATATTGGAGTTAGATGTACTGTGCGCAGAAATTGTTAAATGATATGTCTTAACCTATGGTAGCTATGTAGTTAGATAGCAGATAATGGGGGGTGGTCAGCAATCACATCTTTCAGTGATGGCATGTCATATATGCTGGTGATTTGTGCTGCAGTGATCTGCAGACTTGTGGCTTGATATGATCTATAACACAGGTTGCATAGAAATGTGGAAGCATGGACACACACCCTGTAGGGCTGTCCGATTTTGGAAGCATGATAGACATGAGTAAGCATGGTGCTCATGTCCGTAGAACATACTGATAGGGTAGAATTACAAGAGTGAGATAGTCATACCTGGTGAGGTGTATCAGCAGTCCTGCCTCAAAATCATCTGTGCCCATGTATGTGAGGTTGGACATGTTCAGGTTTGGTGGCCTCCATAGTCAGAGCTAACAGTTATACTGCCTAAGAAACAGACTGTGTTGTCTGGGTATGCATGGTTAGATCGTTCCTTGGCCATGGACAGAAATGTCTTTTGAAACAGTCTAGACAATGGTTACCACCAGCCACGTGGATACACTGATGGATGATGTGCTTGCCACCAGTAACCTCAGCAATACTGCTTGTACCCTCACGATACGGCATGTCAATGTGCAGGCACTGGATGTCATCCTGCAGATCAGTTAATTGCTGCTCATCATCCTACCAGCCATGCAGTACACTCACCATCTCCACAATGCTGTGGGTAGCCATGGGTCTGTGCCTGTGTCACAAAGTTGCACATTCACTCATCAAAACCAAGTGTTGCAATCAGGTTACAGAGGGGCCTGGAGTCATATCAGCACTGCAGACTACCAAACTTTCCTTTGCAGGACATAGATGCACATTAGGGGAAGTGATGCTTATGGATCCCATGTGAGATTAAGAATCCTGTGCAGCCAAATTGGTGCTCACATGTACTGAATATTCGGGTCTATATTAGATCACCGAAGTGTAAATACTTTGAATTGTCTAATATCAAACCAAAAACAGTGAATGCTGAAAATAGCTGCAGATAACTGAATTTTTTCCTAGGGAAAGAATTTGGTTGCCCGTTTCTGTGGCTTTGCTATTTTCAGCACTCTGGTGGAAAGTTACGGGTTGGGTTCAGGTAAGTGTGCGATTATGTGGACGTTAGGGTTAGGGCAGGGTATGTGAGTTAGGGTTAGGGCGCGGATGAGGTGAGTGTGCGATAGTGATAGACGTTTGGGTTAGGCCGGGGTATGTAAGTTAGGGTTAGGGCACGGGTGAGGTGAGTGTGTGATAGTGACAGACTTTAGGGTTAGGGCGGGATATGTGAATTAGGGTTAGGGTGCGGGTGAGGTGAGTGTGTGATAGTGATAGACTTTAGGGTTAGGGCGGGGGTGAGTGTGTGATAGTGACGGACCTTAGGGTTAGGGTTTGGGTTAAGGATAGTGGATAGATAGTACTGTATATACAGTTTAGGTTAGGGTTAGATGTAGGATTTTAAGTGTATGTGTGTGGATTG
Organism: Protopterus annectens; assembly: GCF_019279795.1. Classification (NCBI taxonomy): domain Eukaryota; kingdom Metazoa; phylum Chordata; order Ceratodontiformes; family Protopteridae; genus Protopterus; species Protopterus annectens. The sequence goes on from NC_056733.1 coordinate 1,377,441,486, forward strand.
ATGTTTTTTTGGTGTGCTTGTGTTGTGTGTGTGCTTCTCAGAACAGTGAATTTTTTCCCAGGGAAAAAATTTGCTGTTCTGAGCTTTCAATGTTTTTAGATTTCCTGCTTAGAAGTTCGAGGTTGTTGTATTCGATGATGTGCTGTTTCGTTGAACTGATATAGACCCGAATATTCACCTATAACTGATGAATGTAGAGTTCTGGCCAGCTCATCCAAAGGCTTCTCATAAGTGGAAGATATGTGTCCATCTTCCAATTTTAATACTGTTGACAGTGCTACTGCATCAACAGATTGTGCCACCTGCACATTACCATCTTTGTTAGCCATAGGAGGCCTGCTGATATCAGGCATTTGCAGTCCCATTGTGCTGGGCATTTCACCAGTAGAATCTGTAAAAGCATAATGGAAAGACAAGCATGGAAGAGATGAAACAAATATCTACCCATCCCCCTCACTGTGGTAGGCATATCTGGCATAGACATGTGCATGCATACATACATACATACATATCTTATTGGACAGGACATTGCAGTTGCAGAACAGACCCCATGTGTAGGGATATCATCTTGTGCTATGTCCTGCCATATGTGCACACTGATACTAGAGTACCACTCTTCCACAGCCAAACATGACAGTGTCATGCAAAGGTGCTATCTGTTCCCAGTTCCTAATTTTTAATGTCATATCAGCAGCTTATTCTTCAAGAGCAGCAGGCACTGTATTTGTAGATGAAGCACAGGGATGGAAAGTTGATTGCCAGCAGCAACCTCTGTATTTGAATAGTTCTGTTTAATGTGGAATAGATCTCTATATGGGATTAATCAGATGACTTTTATTTCTGCACAGACTATGCATATTAATTTAGCATATGTTATCAGGTGATTAATAGGTTCATGGGGTCATAGGTCAGTCCTAGGCTAACTTCCCTTGTCGGGCATTTTAAGACTAGCCAGTTCCCTTTTTGTGTTCAAAATAACCAATCCCATTTGGGTATAGATTGGCCTTACCCATTCCATTGTCAATAATTATATATTACCCCTAATGAGAACAACTGGGATCATGCCATAGATAATTTGAGGGGACCTATGCATGGGATAAGGTATTTAGGAGCTGCCACAGTAGAACAGGGGCTAGTCCAGGGTTCATTTTTCTGTTTCCCATCAACAGATCTAAGTTGCACTTGAAAATTGACAGGGATGAACTTTTTTATGTGGCTGAGCAGTCTGGTTCACAGAAGCAGTATCCTACTTGCCCAGCATAGCTTGCATTTATCAAAAATTAGGAAGTACTGTTAAAATCTGTCTACAGTGTAACTGCATCAACTTTCCACCAGTCCTGTTTAGTAATCTTTAATGTCTAACTTTTGTTTTTTTTTTTTTAGAAATACTGGTTAACTGTATTTTGAAATAACTGTTGATTGTAATTACTGTTTCAGTCTGTTCAGTCTGTAACTAATTTCTGATATTTGTGGCTCCCCCCCCCCCCGGACCTCTGCTGAAAATGGGCTGCTGGCCCAGTCGGACTATCCCAGTAAACAAATGTAAAATAAAATAAAATAATAAATATACCTGACCCTCCAAACTGTTCTGTTGATGTTGCAGAAGAGGTTTAGATTCATAGACTGAGTATTTCCCTATACTCAAGTAAAGTTGACAAAACTTAGAATGCAATACCCCAAAATATACTAAACACCAAAAATGCTTCTAAATTCAAACAACTATTAAGGGAACACTTCAAAAACACATGGTTTTGTTCATGTACAAAACCTGATTAATAAATCCTAGCACATCCCTGACTAGCTCACTCCTTTTTTTGCTAGCTCTCTCCTTTCATTCCTTACCTAGCTTCTCCTTCCTTGATTTCAACAGCTTCGCTCCCTCACTAATTTCTTCTACTGTCTCTCTCTATCTGCCTTTCAATTCCACTCCTTTCCCTTGCTTATTCTTCTTTCACCTTCCCCTGCAAGTCTATTTACTCTATTTTACCTTTCTACATTTTCATGCACGCTACTTCTAGTGCTTTTAAAGTTCTTTAATTCTCTGTACATGTCTCAAATATGTATGTATTTTGTATTGTACACATTATGCATCTCTTATATTTTATACTGTATATGTTTATCTTATATTTTATTTTGTATACTGCATGTTTTTCTCTAGCAGCCTTTTGTACTTCAGTTTTGTATTTGTGGAGCTTTTCTCCCAGGGCCCAAAAAGGGCCATCATAGGCACAGTCTGACACTTCCTGTAAACAAATGTAAATACGTAAGTAAGTAAATAAATAAATAACTAAATAAATACATTTCTGATGCCATTTGACTTGCTGATGTGCAGTAAATCCATCAGTAATGGGTCAGAGGATGCTTTGTATGCCAGACACAGGTCACCTTGGAGCAGTCTGCAGGATACCGAATATAATGACAGGCCCTTGAGTCACTTCATGTAGGACATGTTCTTTAGGTTTTGTATCCTTTTAGTAAGGTGTCTCTGTGGTCATTCCAGTTGCTGTATTTGTCTGGAGACATACATTCCAAAAGGTGTATTATATTCAATGAACTGGCCTAATGAGGGATGATAAAGGGGGACAATGCCATCCCTAGATCTAGACACAATCCCTTTGTTTATAAACTGTGAAATACAGAAGGACTTTCTTACAACAATAGACATAGGTTCATAAATTAGTACTAGGCTAACTGCCCTTACGAGCCATTTTAAGCCTAGCTAATTATCCCTTGTGAGAGTCAAACCCTGCACCTTGTGTTTTAAGGCAAACACCTTAACCATCAGGCTACCCTCCCAACCAAGCATGTGGGTCAAAAGTTAGGTCACTGTCCACAAAAGTTCCCAAATCCCAAATAACTGGGTCAGGTCTTAGGGATGTATCATTAGTATGGTAGCGCCCTGGGATAGATGACTTTCCAAAAGATGCACTAATGTATTTTTTGGCATTTAGCTTCAGTCCAGGATTTTGGCAGCAGTTATTCATCTGAAACAAACCTTCATGCAGGTTGGCTAAGTCATTTGGGTATTCATTGAGTGGTCCTAGCTTACAGCCATTTGCAAACTTAGTCAACTAGAGCCTTTTGGTATTGTCTTTTACATTAGAGACATAGATGCCAAACAGGAGATGTCCAGGCACAGAACCTTGGGGAACTCCACTGGTGGCTGCTCTCTTTATGGAGGTAACTTCCCCTGTTCTGATTATCTGCATCCTATCTGTGAGCCAGTTTGCAATCCAGTGAGTAACATAGGGATTTATTCCCAGTGTATTTAGCTTTTCTGCCTGAGTGGAAATTGTGTCAAAAGCTTTGGCCAGGTTGAGTTATGTACTGTCTTCTATTTTGCCTTCATCCATTGTTTTGTTGACCTTTTCAAAAAATTCACCAGGTTTAGTAAGTATGACCAGACCATAACAAATCCAAACTGAAACAGATCCAGTGTTTGGAGATTTCCTATGTCATGATTGGTTAACTGCATGATAAGTCCTTCCATGGCTTTGCATATAAGGCTGGTCAGACTTATGGGTCCTCCCCTGTGCAGGAGAATGACCACAGCTGTTCTCCATTTGCTTAGTACAAAACATCTATGGAGGCTGAGAATGAACAGTGTTCTTAGTGGTGTGGCTAACTCATGCTTCAAGCTGTTTAAGATTCATCCAGGGGTATTGTCAGCAGCCAACAATGCAGTATTTGTACCTTTTGATAGCACTTCTAGGACTTCACTGGAGGAGAGCCAGTTTCAAGTATGTCTTGGTGGACAGATGGAGGGGAGAGAGGGGTAAATTTAGACATAAATTTATCAACCGATAGGTTTGCTATATCTTCATTCTCAGTGTAGGTAATATCGTTCACTACTAGCTCAGTGCATTGTTGCATCCCGCTTTTGAAATTATGAACATAACTAAAAAGTGCATTGTGTTTCTCTTTGACTTGGATAGCTTTTTTTAGTCTCATACTTTGCTTTGGTGGATTTTAAGTATCCTGAGTTGTTTGTTTATTTCAGTGAGAAGGAAAAGTAATATTTCTTAGGATCTCATAAATACTCATATTTAATCTGTGCTACACGTGGTTTGATGTTATGTTATGGTGTTAGTGATTTTTATACAATTTCATGTAGTTCATCCAAATTTACCAATAAAGTATACATAGTTTGTTTCTTTATAACAGTAACAGGTGTACACAGTCCACAAAGCAGCTATAACTACTGGTGGAGGTGGGAGAGGGAGGCTCTATGTGGATGAAATTACCCAATGCTATTATCATCTGGTCATTTTTAACAGTGTTTAATCTGGCTTTGCATGGCTAGTGTGCATGTGTCTTATGTAGGAGTATTTGGGCTACTGTGTATTTGTGTGAATCAATTTTAAAATATGGGATTTTGTTCATTATTACTGTCATTAATATTTTGCACAGATGTTTGAGAAGGAAGCAGTCAACAATGTAGCTATAATTGCTGGGTTTTAGGGATGTCTGTGGATAATAATATATATATATATATATATATATATATATATATATATATATATATATATATATATATATATATATATATATAATCCACCATTGGCCAGATGCATTTGCAAAGAATGCAAGTTTCAATGCTTTTTTAGTGAATGTGAGTTTCAAGGGAAAATAAATTTACTGTTGCTCATGCTATGTCTGCTTTCAGTGTGAGTCTGGTTTGTTTAATTTAGCAAATGACCATTAATATTTGTGCTATAAAATATGAAGTACATGTTTTGAATCAAATCTCTGTAATTATTGCAAAAGAAAAGAAGAAAACAGTATGTACACTGACAGGTTTGCACAATGTTTATGAAGAGAGACAGCAGTGGAATGTGCTTGGGGTGAGGTAAGAGATTTGGGGTGGCCTAGTCTATTACGCTGCCTAAGTCTCTGTTTGACCATGATCTGACTTAGCTCATTTTATCATGTTACTAAGTGTATCTTAGTACAGCAGTTCTGTTAATGGGGGAATTTAATTCAGCACTCATTGAAACACTAGCAGCTAACTCCATTACCTAAACTAAATGGATTAACCTGCTTGTCCCAGGGCTGGGCAAACATGTATACATTATGCTCATTAAATGCTTTTGTGAAGCTCATAGAACTGTGACTCTGCACTACAGAAGGTTTTGGTAGCACGTCCTTGTGTATTAAGCTATGTCACCTGATGTTTAAATATGTGTCCATGCATGTAGTTCCACAAGTTTTACCCTTCAATAGACCAGCCTGAGCAGTCATGGCATCTTCAGGTGCTAGGAACAGCAGGAGTCTTACATGGTGTCTGACAGGAACCAAGATCTCCTAGTTTTGTTTCAGGATAACCAGTTGGCTCAATATAATGGTTGTATGTTCAAACTGGATGCTGGCAGTAGCTTGCTATGACATTAAGTGATACCACTGGCATCACCCACTTTGGAACTCAGTACATGGGTCATTGCAACTAACTACAGAAGCACTGTGCTATCCTCCTTAGCCTGTGTTAAGCAAAGATTAGCGGCAGCCAGCCAGAGTTTTTGTAAGCATTTTTCTGCACTTTTCTTTTAACATGTTCCATACAGGTCTTCCTTGCAGAGGTGTAAATAGTTAATCTAACACCCTCACCCTGAAACTTTAGTTCAGGAGGGAAAATACAATACTAGAGGAGGAAAGAAATCTGTTGATATAGTCCACAAGCACTAAAATACTTCAGTTCTGAAATCCTTGGACAAGATTTTCAGCTGTTTCAAGCAATTGTTACAGTCCACTGTTGTCAATGCATTCTTCATTTATGAAGCCTTGAGACAGGATTTACAGATAACAAAATATTTTTACTTTAAACTCAAACAACTACTTTTCACACGGGGACTAAAGTGCTCTTTGGTTTCAAATTAATGAGAAAAGATTTTTTGAAAACAAAACTCCTTTCCTTTTAAACTGTAGCACACTGCTTGCTACATTTGTAGCTAACTGCTGCTATGGTTTCTACCACACATGGAGCTAAACCTCTTCAGTTCTTTCCAGAAATGCAATCCTCCTATATTGAAACCACTGAAGAATGATCAGGATCTGTCAACCATGTCCTCTATCAGATTATGTCCCGACAGGCTACTCCTTCACCCAGCCCAAGCTGCACTACTGCTACTTTGTCTTACAGTGATTGAAGAGAGGCAAGCTAACATGGTTGAATGGTGCAGGAAGCATCAGGACTTCTCCTTGCAGTAGGGTGTATATGCCATATGCATAGTACAACACTACTGTTATGTATAACATATCTGTGTACTAATCCTGTCTCTTTTTCTTTTTTCTTCTATTTGCAGGGTGACTTGTAGGGACAGAGGAGAGGAGAGGTGTTCATTCTCTGTCTGTTCCAGCCAACCTCACTACTAATGGGTCACCACTGGCCACCAGTCTCAGATCTCTACAGACAGAAGGAAGTCACCCTGTTGAAGGTAGCTAGGAGGCCTCATCGCTGCCCTATATGGCCACTGCTCAGTAGTAAACAGTGACACAAAAGGCTCCACTGTGGTCACTCATTGGGAGTTACATAGGTTGCTGTCAGCTGAAGTGTTCCAATAAGTACCTACCTATCTCAATACAATGTAGCACATCCTGACATGGCTCAAGAAGCCATGTGACTAGCAGGCACAAGCAGTCAGGCCACTACAAGAATAGTCTGCATAAGATGTCAGCCATAGTGGTGACTGATGTCATTGAAGGTTAGCATCTTGACCAGCTTGGTGTTTGCAATTTACCCTGTCCTGTTCCCAACATATGTGTTCCCCTGTCTTCTATGTCATTTCTTATTCCTTGCATGTTGTACAGTTTTTTTTCATCATTAAGTGACCATTGTATCCATCCCCTATTGTCCCCGCATTTTATGTCTCACCTCTCCCTGTTTGTGTCTGAGTTTTATGCTTGCTTGTCTGCCCCTGCAGTCTTCCTTTCCCCATATATCACAGCCACAACCATTCCAAATTTTTTCTGACTACCTTCTACCTTCTTTTATAATATAGCTGCCCTCCCCCCCAAAATAATGCCTTTCTCCACCTTCAGTGTCATTCCCTATGATAACTCTTGTATGTTTTTCTTCTGTTTGTTATTATCGCTTTCCTAACTGTTATATTTCCCCCTTTACTACCCACTTTTATGATGATCTAATTTGGCACTTTGTTGTATGGTCTTTCCTTGGGCTGTCTGCTATTGTGCATGTGGAATGAATGTGATTCCTCAATGCACAGCCACCGGCACACCAGCCTACAATTTGTATGACACTGGACACAGAATACCCACACTTTGCTATCACAGTGTCTCCATTGACCCCGCTTAATGTTATTTATCCCTATAATCTGGTACCCCTAATTTACTAGGCAATTATTTTCTCAGAGAACTGGTGCTGCGCATACTTTGACATATACCACAGAAACTACAGGCCACATTGCACTATGGCATAATAGTATTTATTGTTGTGCAGCTGCAATGTGCATGGCTATGAATCCCAAGTACTATAATACGTGTCTGCTACTGCAAGTCGGTCAACAGTAAAGGTGAAAACACCATCATAAAAACAGATGCAAAGCCTCATATAGGAATTCTTATAGACAAAACAGGGCACTGAATGGCAAAGAAATCTTTGTGTCTTTTTGCCTAATTAAGGACAAAAAACACTGGGCCACAAAATGGCCATGAAAAAGTATCCATGTTTATTAGAAAATGGAGTGAGTGGTTGAAGAGGAAATAAAAACAACTGACTGCATTCCAGTACATCAGATATCACAAAATGGCATGCAAGATGTTATGTGAGTGACCAGAAATAATTGAAGAGAGAAATTACTTCCTTAGTTGTTCATTTTTTGTTGTTATTGTGGGTGTTACAGTGCATACCAAACATGACTACAATTCCACAGTTTGAAATATTGAACTTAGAATGGTGTATTCCAAAATTGTACTTCACTTTTCACTGCATGCTGTGCCTCACGAAAGATTCAATAAGAAATAACAAATCAGGGAAAAGGGGAAACAATGCAGTTAATCAAAGCAGAAGAGCTACTTGGGTAATTATTTAAATACTACCCAGTTTTTACTTCTATACAAGCAAGCAAGTCCTATGACAAAATAAATAAATGGCTTATAACTCAGACACTGTCGTATATATACTTAAAGTAATGATTCTTCATACTATCATAATACCACACTGAGTTATATTTTGGTTAAAGGTACATTTCATTAAAAGGTTTGTTCCTCTCCTGATTCAGAGCAAAACTATTTTGCTGTTATAGTTTCACTTTAACACATTACATTTGTAATGATACATTTCATTCAAAGTTTTGTCACAGTTAAAGATAAGTTAATCTCTTGATTCACAGTAAATTCATTAAAACGTGTACTTAGCAATTTCTGTTTCTTTCTATATATCTGTCCTAAATTTTCTACAATCTTAATGCTGAACACTTTCCCCAGTGAAAACAAATCCCATTTGGTCTTTGATCCTACCATCTCAGTACAAAGCATGCATTAAACATTAGTGTTCGTCTCCAAATCAGTCTAATATTCATACTAACCAGTCCTTAAAACAAACACCAGAACATCTATTCTTAATCTTTTTATTTCGTCACATGAAATAATGTTAAGAATATTTATTCTTCTTCTTATCATTATGCTGACCAACTTCTATAACCAAAACTCTACCAGTGCAGATTATAAATGCCCTGCTGCCTGTACAAACCATCAGTCAACTCTTTGACTACATATACATGATGGAACAAGCATTTAAGAACCTCTTTAAAATAATTGTATAATTACTGTAAACATTCTTGTCACCTTCAGCCTTATTAATGAATTTAGAAAACATCTCCCTGTTCTGTTTGTAACAAAACTGGTGTTATTGCCTGATGATATTTACCTCAACATCGGCCTAAATCACACAAGAGCAAACAAGTACTCATCCATTACTAACAGTACTAAAACATATTAAACCAACCCCTCAGATAAGCAAGTGGCAACACCTGCTGATCCCATCATTACTTGTATATCTTTATTTCATTACATGGCCTTTAAAAGGTTCAGAATCACATACATTAATCTTTATAGTGTTACAAGCAAGTAGCCTAAACTTGAGATGTGTTTTTTTTTGTAATATAAAAATTATGTATTAGGTGTCAGGTCTTCTGCTAAGACTTGAACTATTCACAAGTACTCAGTGTGTGGATCTCTGCTGGGGTTTTAAACTAACAAAAGAAGCCTATAAAGCAATTTTATTATCTTTCTTTGTGTCTGCACTTACTTTTAAAGTAATTTAGAGCTGTCTTTTGCAGTGCCTTTTCTGTTTATGCATTTTATTTACTGGTTTTATTTCCTGGTTTGAGAAATCTGTAGGCCTATGTTTTCAGGAAGCCTGTGATTTGAGTGTAAATCTTGATGAGAGCTTGCTATAATTCCATAAGTTCATATGTGTGTATAATAGGCTAATGGCCACTAGGACCTTTATAAACTTAGATGTCCAACCCAACCATGACCAACAAGTTTTATGTTTTATACATTTATATAGGAGTGATTTTTGGACATGACTTATTGTCTGCCTCTCTTAGACATAAACACCACAGCAGGGGTAAATTTCTGAGTTTACCTTTATATGTGCGTTTTGCACATGGGCGAACAGCTGATGTTCGAAAGGACGTTTACAAAGTTTGCAAATGTCGAATGCAAAATGATTCAAATGTGCAATGAGGGAATGCACAGTGACATTCGCTCATTGCAGATTCAGCATTTTGGGGCGGAATGCACTATAGTGGGGATCGGAAAATGGACCCTTTCCCCACTGTAGTGCAATCTCAGAGTTAATATATTAAAGTAGGGGGGTATGGGGGGTGCAGGGGGGTTTGTCCCCCTGCATTACACTTCATTACACTTCATTACACTTCGTATTCAACTTTTATGTTCGAAAATCAGCAAATCTGCTTTTCAATTTGCTGATTTTTGAACATTGGAAACTGTCACGGTTTTGTGTTTCGTGCATACGATTCGCTTATATGAGCAATCGCACGAGTGATTTTCGCATATGTAAAGGTAAACCGAATTTCTGATTTCCAGTCCAGTGGTCCAAGTTACACTTAAATAGGGTTAATTAGGGACTTTGTTTCACATGGATGAGGAACCTATTCCAAAGAATGTGAATTCACTGAGATACATATCTGTCTCGCCAATGAGTCTCATTTATGTCACAAGCAAAATGTATTTCTTTCTCTCTAGTATTTATGATGATGCTTATTTTGCTGATGAGAAGAAGGTTCATCAGAACATGGTCCAAGGATTCCAGGCCAGGCAAACATCACCCTCTACGTGGTCTGTAGAAGACTAAGTATAGAGCCAGAGCTTTGAGGCAGTCTGCATATGAAATTGCATTTATGCATTGTATTCTTTTTGTAAGGAACCTTTACGGATGTTCCAGTTGCTGCATGTGTCTGGTCAGATACATACCGAAGGGGACATTATACTCTATGGTGAGCCTAATGAGGGCCGGATATAGTAGTATGATGTCTTCACTGGACCTAGATGCCACTCATAAGTTGAGCAACATAGAAGGAATTTCTTACTACCTGCACATGTGTTGGTTAAAGGCTAGGTTGCTTTCTACATGAGTTCCCAGATCCCTGATTAGTGGCTCAACTCTTAGAGGTGTTTTACTGATAGTGCAGTTTCCCCGTGTGACTGACTTCCTAAAAGGTACTTTAATTAATTTCTTTGCACTTAATTTTAAGCTTTGGTACCACTCATTTGTCTGCATTAGATCTTCCTGTAGGGTTTTTGCATCTGGGGAGACTCTCTCATCACAATCATTGTGTCCTATCCATGAACCAACTGGCTATCCAGAGCATTAGAATAGGGTTTATGCCTAATGCTGTAAGTTTGATAACAATGCCTGAGTGAGGTATTGTATCAAATGCTTTAGGCAGACCACGGTAGGAAGTATGCACCATTTTAATCTCATCTGTTGTGTTGGAAATTTTCTCAAAGAAGTCCACCATGTTCATTAGGCATGACCTTCCTTTGACAAAGCCAAGCTGGGATTAATCGAGTCTATGGAGGTTTCCAATGCATTTGTTTATCATTTGCATGATAATTCTTTCCATGACATTCATATAAGAGTAGTCAAACTAATGGGTCTGTTGTTTCCTAGATATGTTGATGGTCCTCCTTTATGAAGGGGATAACCATTGCAGTCCTCTATTCTCATTGCACAAAGCCTATTTTGAGACTGTAGTTAAATAGTGACCCCAGTGGCCCTGATAAATCATATTTTAGCCTGTACAGGAGGTATCACAAGATATTATTGGGGCCCAGTGAGGATGCGTTCTTAGCCTTAATGAGTACAACCAGTACATGCTTTCCATTTATAGATGGAGGGATTATGTTTGAGGGTATTTCATGGTAGCTGGCTGAGGGTGAGTGGAGGGCAAAGTTGGAACCAAATTTGTCAGCCAACAAATTCATTGTATCACAAGGCTCAGTGAATGTAGCACCATTATCCACTAGTTCAGCACACTGCTGTGTGTTGCCTTTGATGGTTCTGACATAGCTGAAAAAGGCCTTGTAGTTATTTTTTCTTTAAGAGGATATCTTATCCTCAAATTGGGTTCATTGAACTTAATTAGCCCCCTTACTTGCCTGTTCACTTTAAAGAGAAAGTTCTTATCTTTATGAGAGTTAACCACCCTGGTTGTAGCAATGATTTTTTTCCTTTTATTGTATATCGGGATGCCACTATGGAGGTTTGATTTTGGAGTTTGTTATAGTCTTACTTCTGGTAGATACAGCCGCCTCTTTGCAGCCATTCACATGGCTGCACAGGGTTTCTATGAACTGTTCTGCATAGGCTGCTCTGTTCTGTAAGTTTGAGGAGGAATTTAATTTTGATAAACTACTGGTTAATAGAAGGTAGTTTATCTTTGAATAGTTTCTGACAGTTACTGGGGTTACTCTGTTGATTTTGATTTTGAAGGAGGTAGCTTTATGGTCAGACCTTACCAGGGAAGATGTGACATGGGGGGGTGCAGCGTTCTCCCATATTTGTACGTACGAGGTACAGTCTATTGGAGCCTCTAGTGAGCATATGCACAAACTGGTCTAGGTTATTTTTATTAATGAAGGCCAGGAATCTCTGTGCCTGGAAATTTGAGGTCATGTAGGATTCGCAGTCTTGTTGTTGTGTCTTTTGGCATTTCCCAGTTAGGGGTAGCTGCAGCGGAACTCCGGTCCACTAATGATTGGTACTTGATTTTTACATGCTGCGTTACCAGCCCTGATGCACAACCTTCAACGAAGGTACGCCCATTCACGCATGTCTCCACGCAGAAGATGCTCTAGCTGAGAATCGAACCGGACAGCATCTTACTGTGAGGTGACAACGCTACCGCAGCACCACCACCGCGGGTTTTATAGAGGAGTAATTAAAGTCCCCCATGAGTAGGGTGATCGGCTGATAGTAAGTGTCTCTGGTAGGTCTCAGTATGAGCTTTGAGTTTCTTGGGACATGAAGGGTGATGTATAGCTAGTTAGGACATTGTACAGGATTTTATCTGTGGTGATCTGCACATGGAGAAGCACCAGAGTGTCACCCTATTTAACCAACCTAGAGGTCCACCTGTTATTGATGTATATCGAGACACCTCCACCTTCCACACTTTTAAAGCAGTAGCTGTCTGTGTACCTGCTGGTTTGAAAGTGTGTAAGGTAGTGAAACCTTGTGTTTAAAACCACTGAGATTACCCTGACAGTACCTAATAAGCATTTGCTGCTCACTACTGGTTGCTCTACTATTGCTAGATAATGCTGTTTATTTTGGTACAAATACTACTAGATACTGTGTACAGATTCAGCTAATTATGTGTATCAAGATCTAATATTCTTCTGCTCTGATTCTGTTATATCCACAACCAATACTATCATCATTTTTCAAGTTCAATCCATTATACTCATCTGTGTTATAGCAAGAGCAGAATATTAATCTGTCCTGTTTCCTTGGACCTTTTCATATGCACTAGGTGATATGGAATAGCGGTCTGCTTTTGCCACTTCTGTATCCTGCCTGCTAGCCAGAGCTGTCTATCTAACACCTCATGCAATTGTCTTATGTGACACCTGAAAATACCACACAAGCAGTGCTTCAGCCCTGCAGTCCTTCCTGATCACAAAAGCAATGCTGAAATTCATGTCTATAATAGCATTCAGAAGTGAATAGTGATACCGCACTACTGATCAATTAGCATCTACCAATTATACCCCCTAACACCTTGTGTCCAGAAGAGCTGCCACATTTTTCCCTCCTTAGCTATGCCTCTACTAATAGCATTTTTTTTTTATTTTGAGGCCATGTAGAAACTTTTTTCCTGCTTGCCAGAAAAAAAAAAAAAAACTTTATTTGCTACATCACAATTACTATGTGAGAAGTATAAATATTTATTGGACTTGGAGGCTACTATCTTTCCTTGGAACACATTTAGTTAGTACCAGAAAGACTTGCCTAGAATACAGAGCACCTCCATTATACCAACTTATGATGTATTTGTTAAATGAAAACTGCATGAGCTTCCAATAGAAAGGACTAAGAAATCTCATCTATTACATCACAATGCAACACTCCCATTATCACACTCCAGCCACATAACCAGTGCACATACAATTAGGAGTCAGAATGGTGTAGACTCCAAGCCCTTACTCCCCACAAAGATCTACCCATGACAATGTTTTAATAATCCATAACTCTGCTGCCAGGCATACTGACACATCCTTCTTCAAGCAGGATAAGAAGAGGATGATGTTCAACTTTCTTTCCAGAGACAGGATCAAGGATGCAATGAGAGCTCTTAAAGCTTTATGTTCCGTAAAATATAGCTGTGGCTGCTGGAGTGGAATTATCTTAGGCATTCTATGCAAAGAATTGTACAGAGGGACATGACTGACCATTCTATGCATGAGTCAAATGTAGGAGCAATACTGGTCTTGGGTTGTATTTTGCCATCAACCAACATGATGCCAAGATAGAAAGACAAAATAAATGTCTTTAGTCATTAATTATGTGATCTAGAGTGTTTCAATATGGATAGGTTTTGGATGAGATGTCTGAGAAGCCGCCTGCTTTGTCAGGAATCGTCTACACCTCTCTTCCCATGGTCTCTATATCCTGGATAAAGCCTTTGTTGCCCCCACCATGCCTTTTCTAGGTAAAGTAAATATACTGACCATTACAAGCTATTAATGTCTTATTCAGAACTTGTTAATGCCAAAAAATACATTAACAAAAGTTGTCCAACCATGAGAATCTGCTGCAACTTGAATGCACTTGTATATGTGTAGTTATGGAGATGTGGTTTCAAACCCAGTATATACTCAAAGATAGAGTTGAATTAGGAATCTCCAGTTCCATTAGGAAACCCTTCATCTGTCTTGATGAAACCAGGCAGTACCAAATATTCACAGCCATCAAAAGAACATCTGCTTACGCAGTGCATGCTTTCTTATTCTTACCAATCATCAGAGCTGAAATATTTTGATAAGCATTTTTCTTCAGGTATCGAGGCTTTGATAACCCATAAATGCATTTGCATATCATCATTTGCCAGAAGATACTAAGAAAACTATAACTACAGTCTTCAGAAATATTACCAGAAGATACTAAGAAAACTGTAACTGGAATCTTCCAAAATAATGAAAGTGTAAATCTAACCACATTGAATGCATGTTAACTCTGCAATTGCAGTATCTCAGAATATGCCCCAATCTTTAATGTGGCGTGATCATGCCATGAACATATATATAAATAGAAGTGTGTGTGTGTGTGTGTGTGTGTGTGTGTGTGTGTGTGTGTGTGTGTGTGTGTGTGTGTGTGTGTGTGTGTGTGTCTGTGTGTGAGAGAGTGTGTGCATTGGGAGTCTGTGTGTATGTTGGGGGTGTATCAGGTACAGCTCTCTACATTGTAGTGTGCACCTTAAATTATACTATAATGAGTTTTGGCATTTGATATCTTTCCTCTGAAATAGATGTTTGTTTTTTCAGCCCATTTAACTGGCCTCTCTTTATAATGAGCATCTGTGTTTTCTCAGGTCACTACGATAGTACTTCCTTACACTTAAAACTACAGAAATGTGGTACTGCAGGTCCAGCTTTGATTTCATTTGGAACTTAACTTTTCACCTTTCAGAATTCTCTAGATTTAGGGTCAGGTTCACAAGAAGATGACATTTTTGGCAGCACCTATATCAGATGCACACTTTTTTCAAGTTACACTAACTCCTCAGAGTGCTGGATTAGTGTTTGACAAGGAGAATGCAGATAAAAAGCAGTAGGACATCACAAGGTCAAACAGTAACTTCCCAGAATTGGTCCAACATCATAAATAATGCTTCACAGGGGTCAACTGCCCACTGCAAGACACATACAATCGTTTCTACTTTACTATTCTTATGCTTGGATTGTATAAACTTTCAAAATTTGAGATGTTTCATGTCTAAATATTTTCCTTTCTATCACACTATGGTTAATAACATGTTGTATACAGTTACAATTTCCAGTTCACAGCACTGTATCTTAAATTATTCGGCTGACAATTCGGAGCACTTTGTTCAAGTTAAATTAATGGGAGCTACTTTGCTTGTATTTATACTGCTGTAAATGTAAAATAGACAACAATATTGACATTATCAGCCTTCTACCATAGCCATGAGGTATGGGGCTCATCATATCAACCTTCTACTGCAGTCATGAGGTATGCGGGTCACTATATCAAGCTTCTACCTCAGCCATGCGATGTACTAGGGCTCACCATATCACTCTTCTGCTCCATATCAAGCTTTTACCACAGCCATGAGATGTGGGGCTCACCATATCAACTTTCTGTCTCAGCTAAGAGATGTGGGGCTCATCATATCAACCTTCTGTTGCATATCAACTTTCTACTGCAGCCATGAGGTTTGGGGCCTATCACATCAACTGTCTACCACAGCCATGAGATGAGGAGCTCCCATATCAGCCTTCTATTGCAGCCGTGAGGTGTGAGGATTACCATAGCAACCTTCTACCACAGCCATGTGATGAGGGGGCCACCATGTGAAAATTCTGCTGCAGCTATGGGGTGCTGGGCTTGTACTATTTTAGCCATGAAAAGTCATTGCCTTCTCTGCCAAAATAGTAAAACTTGGCCAGATAACACAGTATCACAGCTTGCTTTCTGTCTGCTAACATTGCAGAACTGACTGAAATAGTTAGGGGAAGATTAAATCAGTGTCTATCACTCTTTTATTAAATAGCCATTTTCTTTTTGGGCTGCTATTAACCATGCACCCCAATAATTTCATAATTATTGGTAGAACAATATTCTAATATTCTGTGCTAGAGGTCTGAAACCTTTTTGTTTGACTTAGTTCTTCAGATTAAACATCAGACTGATAATATTTCTAGGAACTTGATGTTTCATTCTTATATGATTAACCTTTTAGAAATCCTACCCTCAAATGAAAATAGTTATAGATTTCCCCAAGAAATTTAACATATTAACAACTGGTTTCAATTCTGGAGTTGGAAAGAGAACATTAAATGTTTTATACATCGACAAAGTTTCTGGGAACTTTGCTTGTAAGAAGAAACTGTAGCCAAGCCAAATGCGTTTGTTCCATTTGTCTGTTAAGCTGCTTAATAACATCAACTTATAAAACAATTCCACAAAGTTACTAATGAACACTGCGCCTCATATTTTATCAGAATTTCCAGATGTTGTTATGGCAGGTTATGCTGTTTGACTACACAAAACATAACAGAGAAAGTATGATTCATCTCTCTTTTTTTTTTCCCAGCGTTGCATTAGAAACATTCATTGGCATAACTGTGAAGTCAGTAGCGATTTGGGGGGGAGGGGGGCACAATGATATTTAAAATCAATATTTGTCAGCAACACCACAAATAAAATTTTATTTAACTGCATTTACCATATTATTATATATTAAAAGCAAGCATTCTCTTTCTTCAGTCATTTGTATCACTTTCCAAAAACATAAGTCCTATGCCATAATTCATGACGCCCATCGTGAATCCAAATGCTCAGTCATGACACCCATTGCGAATCCAAACTCTCAGTAAACATTAGAAACATGGGATACCTTTCCTTAAAATGAGGATAGCTGGTATAGCATTCTTTAAGATGTTTTGTAATGGATGGTACTAAGAGTTAGTTTACAGTAAGGAAGAGTAACATGGTTTAATATGCACTTCCCTTTTGTTCAAGCCACCACAGCACAAATTATCTGTCTTCTAATGCTAACTACACTCACCCATACATCAATATCAGTTTATATATTATATTTTACATATTTATATACAAAAGCACACACAGAAAAAAAACACCCCAGTCCACTTTCTGCGTTTCTGTACTTTTCTGGTCTCTTCAGCTTACATTAACATATAAAAAAGGCATATATTAAGCCTGCTGCCACAGAAAGTGTGTAACAACTGTCATATACAGCATTCTAACTTGTACACATGCAGAGGATATGTTTTGGAGTAATACATCCATATCTCCTTGTTGTTGTCTTTCGGCTGTTCCCGGTTAGGGGTCGCCACAGCGGACCTCCGATCCGCTAATGATTGGTAGTTGATTTTTATGTACCGAGTTAGCAGCCCTGACACACAACCTTCAACGAAAGTATGCCCATTCACGAATGTCTCCACGCAGAAGATGCTCTAACTGAGAATCGAACTGGACAGCGTCTTACTGGGAGGCGACAATGCTACCGCAGCAACACCACCGCGGTCTACCTACATATATAAATACCCTGTGCTAGTATTAAAATATTACAGGATTAATCTATACCAGTTTTGGCATTATTATTTTATGCAAAGGAAGGATCGGGATTATTACAGTCAGTTATCTTTGTTTCTGGAAGTGTATGGGAAATGGAGATGTAAGGATTTTTTTACTGAAATTGAGCAAAGAGGGAGGGCTGACAATGCAGAAATCAAATGGTGGCTGTTTGAGGTAGTGATAAATGTAGCAATACACAAAAGAGAGCATGTACAGGAGATAAATTAAGAGCAAGATTCTTAAAAAGATTTCCAAAGAATGATTTGCTAAAATGAGAGTGTCAATTTATCTGCACCTGCTGGCCTTGCTACACCTCTGAACAAGTGCATCTGGACAAATTACAGATACTTACACTGTACCATATTTCGTCATCTTAAAGTGGCTTGGTGATTGGGAGTAAAGAAACTTCAAGAAAACTTGCAGTAGCCTACCCTTTATGATTAATGAATTTTATCAGGTGTCATGGCTTAAGATCTCTAAAACTCAAGGTTTTTAGAACTTTGAAATAGGAATTGTAGAAAGGTATTTGATTTTTGTTACCATATTTCAACTGTTAAATACTGAAATGTATGTCATTTCAGATGACGCTTGGTTAAATACAAATATGGCACAGATTCTTAGTTTTGCACTTTACACAACAAGAACTGTCACCTTTTGACAGCACTGTTTCTGATCAATATACCAAGAAATTTGAGCATGTGACTGTTTTTTCTTACTGTAGATCATCAGCTGAAATTTACCTGATACGCTATGGCTAAATATATTCATAGAAAATGCAATGCAGAAAATAACTGCGGAAACAGATGTGTAATGGCAGGGTTTCAATATTTATGTCTCTCCCTAGTTGAAATGCTACTTCTACTTGCTTACCATGCACACCTGTCAAGCTCAATGAATAATAAAACTGGATTAACGCCTAGGAAATTTTATTTTTCCAAAACCTGAATTATTACATTATAGAACATAGTGAGCCCGATTCCAAAAGACTTGCTCTCACTGTAAATGACCACTTATGCTGAGATCAGGCAGAATCAGGCCCCATGTGCAAGCCTGTTTAATAGATAGACATTATACCAACCAGCGCAGGCTTGCACTGAGAGCAGCCCTTTTGGAATCTGGCCCAATGTGTTCTTGTTGAATTTATCTAGCTACATATGAGATAAATTCAACAAGAACACATTGGGCCAGATTCCAAAAGGAAAGTCTTACATTCTGTCCTGGTCTATTTTGTATTGCCTTTCCCATAGGTAAGTATTAGTCAGTCAGCATGCAAACTGTTACAAGCCTAGCCAAAAAAAAATCCATTCAAAGGGTATTTCCAGCCTCTAGAAAGGCAATACAAAACAGACCAGGACAGAATGTAAGACTTTCCATTCAGTTAGCTAGGTTTACCTTAAAACTTGAAAGGATGTTATTCCTTTTGACATGTATTTGAAGTTTGTTCCATGCTGAGGTAATGTAATAATTGCCTCATGTACACTGACAACCACTTACTCCTACAGCAAACAAATACCCCTATGTGAAAGATGCAAGTACACTATGAAAATAGAATCACTTCTCTCATATAACAACAATCCAGATACCAAACAGGTTGTCAGTACACACTCTTTACCTCTCATGCAAAATAAAGACATGACACATAAACCCACATACATGGAGGTACTCACTACAAGTCTACCAAAAAATCAGTGAACTCCCAAATGTAAACAACGTGCACACACTGATATGCAATTAAAAACCACTATACATAATAACATGTTCAACTGTGTCTCAGCAAACAAGCCACTAAGGCAAAACACCTCTAAACCTAATGTTCTGTTCAAAGGCCAGACTCACAGATGTTCCCCTCACCTGGCTGGACAAGTACAACATCACAGACAGCTGCCTGTCAGATGGCAGGATCTGTCAAATCATGCATGCACTCAAGTCACTCAATAATAAGTACCGTTATAATGCTGTCATAGTTCACATTGTGGTGAATGACTTGAGATGTACCTCTCTGGGATATATGAAGAGAGAAATGACTGTACTCTCAGATTATGTGTCCCAGGTAGGTATGACCCTAGCCTTAAACAGCATTCCACCTTCACCATGGATGATGCCACAATATAAACAAAAAATGATCAACTTCAACAATTGGCTTAGCTTCTGGTGTTATTCTAGGGGATCCAGTATCTGTCAGACTGGGACAACATGGTCAACAGGCCACATTGCTTTGCAGAGATGGCCTGCACATGTCTCCTCTGGCCTTTCAGATACTGGCAAAGGCACTTGCCTCTCCCATAGTGCCTTTTTTAGGCAATGTCAAAACAATAAAATTTCTGATGTAACAGAATCCACTTGAAGTAAAGCCAAGGTTCTGCTGCTAAATGCTAGGAATCTAAACATGAAGCTGCACTCCCAGGCAGCACTCCTCACCTTAGAAGATGTTGACATCTGTGCAGTCAGTGAGACAAAGTTCAAGGCTCCAGAAAGCACCCCTGCTGTATAAGGCTACAATGCCTTCCACACTTTCAGACCTCAAAATGAGCATGAAAGAACCAAATGTGGAGGTGTATCCATCTTCTTTAAAGCCAAGTACACCTCAAAACTGGTTAAACAGTATGACTCTCAAACTACTCTATTTTCAACTAACTATAGACAAAATATTCTGTCACATCATGTTCAGCTATAGTTCCAGTACTTACACAATTCCACACAAGTACAAAATGGTGCACAGGCCAAAAAACTGAACACTACAAATGAAAAAAAAAAGCTTTTGTTGGAAAGCATCTATAGTTCCCCCATCATGAACCAAGAAAAGCAAACTGCCTAACTGGACTTACTGGAATCACTCACCATACAACGCATCACCTTAGTCATGGGTAATTTCAACTCTCCTTCCCTCAGCTGGATGACATACAATAGTGCAAACACATTTGCCCAGACATTCCTTTACTTTATTTATTTATTTACTTATTTTACATTTGTTTACTGGGAAATGTCCAACTGGGCAGGTTGCCCATTTTCAGGGGAGGCCCGGGAGAAAAGCTCCAAATAAGAAACAGTACAAGATTAATGTTTTACAGTAGGTGCAGAAATAGACAGCATGATACATTACAAAATTATTTCCATACATAAATCGCACTGGATACATTTTGTAAAAATAGCATATTATTCAGCAAATATACAGTGAACCAGGATACTTTTCAATATACAAGTGACAGAGTAAAAGAAAGAAAGAGAGACAATGTTCATAGGCATAAGTGTTAGTGTTAGTCTTATATGAATTACACCATTGGCAGGCCTTTTTATTTAGAATACAGGTCCGTAAATATGTGTAAGGAGTTTAGCCTGTGTCAGAGCAGGTCAATTCAGATACTCTGGAACAGACAGTCTGTACCCCAACAGTACCCCAACAAACATCTCAAATGTCCTAGATATAGTACTCACCAACATGGGGAGTCACTGCACTCCCCCTGTATAATGCCTTCCCTGGTAAGGTTGGGTGATAAAACTGTCTCATTCGAAGTAACTGTTGGACATGACACCCCCACAGGAACTAAAAAACTAAAAAACTTTTCCAAAGCAAACTACAGACTACTTAGCAATGGTTAAACAAAGTTTTATACCCCTGCCATTTAAAGACAACAATGACTCCTATGCAGAGATGTACTCAGATGCCCTGTATAAACACTTAAGCAACTGCATAGACTTGGCTGTGCCTAATTGGATTATAACCAGGTCCTCATAAAGAAACAAGCCACCCTGGTGGACCTCAATTATAAACAGATTATATAATAGGAGGAAGAAACTGATGTCTAAGAATAAGAGGGAACTAACTCAGCAGAGGAAGAATGTCCACTGCACCTTGAACAAGCAAATCAAAAATCATGTAAAATCCTCCAAAACTAATTACAAAGTGAAGGTAGCACCCCTAGCTAAGGACAGTTATAAGGCATTCTTTAACTATGACTGAAATATAAAAGGGAATGCCGACCTGTGTGCCGAACTGGTAGTAGATGGAACCACTCTTACTGCTCCAGAGGAAATTGCCAACCTGCTAGATGATAGATTTGATCCAAACTTCACCCTCCATAGCCCCACCACCATACCCCAAAACAATCCTGACACCAGTCCTCTGCCTAGTATCTCTAGAGATCTAGAGATCAGGTCATATCTGTGCTTTCCAAGGCTAAATCATGGCCTCAATGGGACCAGATAACATCCTAGGTTGCTTACTAAGCAATCTAAAACAGGTCCTAGTGGACCCATTAGCATTCTTTTTAACCATAGCTTGAGAACTGGCTTTGTTCCAGCAGAGTGGAAAACAGCTACAGTAATCCTCTTGCACAAAGGGGGACCATCAACTGACCCTGGAAACTATAGACCCATAAGTCTAACCAGTCTGATCTGCAAGGCCATAGAAAGAATCATCATGGACCTTATAACCAAGGACATAGGCGACCTTCATACTCTACACCCAACCCAATTTGGCTTCATTAAGTATAGATCATGCTTATTAAACCTAGTAGACTTCTTTAAGAAAGTCACCAAAGCCCTGAATGAAGGTAAGACAGTGAATACGGCCTACTCTGACCTGCCCAAGGCTTTTGACACAATACCCCATGCAGGTATCATTAAGAAACTCTCTGAGCTGGGGATCAACCCTTACAAGACTAGATGGGTAGCAAACTGGCTCACCAACAGGGCAGATACTGTCAAAAATGGAGACTCAACCTCTACCAGCAGACCCATCACCAGTGGCGTACCACAAGGATCTGTGCTGGACTCTTTACTGTTTGGAATAAATTTCTTGGAAGTCAAGGCTAAAGTAGATGGACTTTCGCTTACTACGTTCACTGGTGATTGCAAATTGGGTGCAATCACTGAGTCCCCCAATGATATTAGCATATTACAGGTAGGGCCAACACAGACAAATGACTGGTGCCAAAGCCACAGTCTGAAACTAAAGGCAAAAAAGTGCCTTATTATGCCCTTTGTCAAAGTGGAACTCCCTGCTAATTACAATATTGACGGCACCCCCATAAACTCAAACCCAGTGGTGTAACACCTGGGAATACACATAGATAGCAATCTGAACTTCGACCATCAGGTTTCCACACTGTTAAGAAAAGCCTTCTATGTTGTGCACCTCATAAGTAAAGACATCTCATCCAGGTTCTAATGACGTTATAATCCCTCTGTACTTGACCCTCATCAGACCACTAATAGAGTACAATGCTCACTTATGCATGTACCTCACCAAACATTTGCTGCAGCTGGAGAGACCATAGAGGATTATCATCAAGAAACTACAGGGCTTCCAAACCATGATGTACATGGATAGGTGGAAAGTCCTGTCACTGTACTCTGTATGATATAGGCTGCTCAGAGGTGACTTCTGCTTGACCTACAGGACAGTCTCTGACCCTGCCCTGATGGAAATGCTGCACATCCACAAATCTAATGGCACAAGAGTCACTTGCTCTGGGAATCCTAACCTAGCCTGTGACATTAACAGAACATGCTAGAGGTACAAATATATCTCCCAGTGACTGATGCTCCTCTAGGATAAACTTCCAATTCACTGACCCTATTCAAGCACAATCTAGATAAATGGATGGGAGACCACAAATTCAGCTGGGGGTAGCAACCATGTCCATCATGTGTTTGGTAATTGGTGTTGACCATACTCGCTCTACAAATTATGCCCACCTAATATGGACAATTAAGGCAACTTGGGAGCAATATGGCTAGGTTTGTAAGGGCTCTAAGACCATTAGCGTAGTAACATCCTATGAACCTATGAACTATGCTGGAGCAATTGAGATCAGTGGAAGACTGAATAACAACACCTGAACTACAGTCATCTGTAGTACCATCTTTTTTACCACTTGTTTGGTAAAACTCAGATGGGCTTTTATAGTTCTGAGCAAAAGAGGCATATCTGTTATATATTGCTTCAGTGGTAACCAGTAGCTCATGTTAAGGGATCTCTTCATATACTTAGCTCTGTTAGTGGTACAACAAGTGGCACATTCATCTGTTATACAAGACTGTGGGTTCCATTTCCACACCAGGTAGATGGATTGCTGACCCTGCAGTGCAACATAATAGAAGTGCTGCAATCCTCAGTGTGTCATCCTTCAGATGAGACAATAAGGTGAAGTTCCATCTGCTTGAATAGCTGGTAGAGCAGGTGGGATATAAAAGACCCCCTAACACCTATTAAGAAGAGTAGAGGCTGATCCCTGATGGGCAGCCACGGTGGTGCAGTGGTTAGTGTTGCCGCCTCACAACAAGAGGTTCTCCTGTTCAATCCTCGGCTGGGGTGCCTTCTGTGTGGAGTCTGCATGTCCTTCCTGTGGTCGTGTAGGTTTCCTCTTGGTGCTCCAGTTTCCTCCCACATCCTAAAGCCATGCTGTAGGTGGATTGGACACTAAAATTGGCCCTAGGTGTGTGTGTGTGTGCCTTCTGTGGAAGGTTGGGCGCCGGGGCTGGTAACTCAACACCATAAAACTCCACTGCCAATCATGAGCAGACTTGTGATCCGCTGTGGTGACCCCTAACCGGGAAAAGCCAAAAGAAGAAGAGGCTGATCCCTGATGCCCTGGCCAAATTTCCTGCAGTAATATAAATACCATCTCAGGTCTCCTCTAAAAAGAGGCCAGTAACATAGTGGACTAAAACAGTCACATAAGGATAAATAAATAGTTTCATATAATACAAACAAATAGAAAATCATTACTTTTTCAAAGACAAACTTGGTATGTTTTAATTCAAAGCTAGAACTTGCCATATAAAGTCTGAGGCTAAGAATGACTAAATATGTCTATTAAGATAAGAAGGTTCAGTTTCATGAAATATTGCTAGTAGTACTGGAAAACGTCAGTGTAAGACAATACACTGAATCCCACAGAAGGAGAAGTTAGCAAAGCTCTGAGTTTACATTTAGTTGCTGTTGACATTTTTGTAAACTGGGTATTATAGGCTTAGCAAATAATGGTTCCTTGTAATACAAACATTTAGGTAAAACAAAGTTTAAGGAGTTACATTTTGTGTCTTGCTCTCAGAGCAAAATTTGCAGAATTTTATGTCTGTATGAAAAGGATTATCCAGTTTATCAACAAAACGTCTATATATATACTTGCAGAATAATAAAAATAGGACTTCTAAACATTTAATTTTGACTGAATTACTTGAAATGAGCAAGAATGTTACTCTAGAGCTAAATTAGGAAGGAAAATCCAGACATTTGATTTGTCATACTTAATTTTAGATCAGACCAAAGCTAGAAATTTGATGAAGGTACTACTTAAATCTACAATTGTTAGTCTGTGGCTGAGTAAGGTGCTGTTTAAAGTGAAAATTATAATCCTGGGCAAGAGTCCATTAAAGGTGAAACCATCACCATGACCTAAGTGTTTACTAATCAGATATACATGACTCAAGGTTAGGAAAACCAGATTAATGAGAAGTGCTGACAGAAGCCACAAGCTACTGTTTCACTGTTTTTTTTTATTTATTTGTTTATCTGGTAAATGTGGAGCAAATAGATAAAAGCTACGAAACAGAAGTGTCTTTTCTCAGGAGTGGCCTTTGATTACTAGTCTAGTGAAAACTTTCTAAGGACCTCTTACAGATAGAAACTGAATATGCATGTGTGTGTGTTTGTGTGTTATGTGTGTGCATTTCTATATCTATAGCTATCTCTATCCATCTGTCTATGTGAATGCATGTGTTTTATCTATTGACTATGTTTTTGTTATATTAATAACTCTGTAGCACACATACCTCTCAACTGTATAGATTTTCAAAGAATGTCCAGATTTTTGCCTCATATTTTTGGACCACTTTTCATAAAATTGTGGTTTTCTAGCAAATCATTGGCAAATTGTTGAAACTTTAAGGTCAGAAAATAATGACAGACATTTGAACTCCAGACTTCATGTCCTTCAGAAAATCCATATTAATTTAAAACCTATTATTCTATCTACTTTCTAAGTTTGTAAGAACAATTTTTAAACATTGTCCCCATTTTTGGGCCTTTGTCCCCACATTATTTATGGCTTTGTCCAGGTTCCTTACTCTAAGAAGTTGAGAGGTTTGGTAGCACACTAAGAAGCCATTACCAATTTATATTTTATCCTAACCTAAAGTGGTTTAATTTAGTTTGGGTTTTGCTCATAATGTGCTCTGAGTCATCACATGGTGAAATTATCATAACTTTATGTCTTATCATGATTCTTGTTTATTTATTTGTTTGTTTGTCTATTTATTTATTTACTTATGTAATGTACTTATTGCACTCATGTAGAAGGCAGCACTCAGTACTTCAGCTAACTTTCAAAATCCGTAAAGAGTACTTGAAAATTTCTTCCAGAGAAGCTCTGAGGTTTGGAGAATGAGTCACAGTTTCTGTCTAGTGTATTTTTATGTCTTAAAGCTACTTTCATTTACTTGCTTGCTTGCTTGTTTATGTATTTATTTATTGACTTTATTGAGCAGGAAAGTCTAACTGGTTGAAAACCATTTCCAGTGGAGGCTGTGGGAGAAAAGCTCCACGAGATACAGAGAGAAAAGATGCATGCATGCATACATACATAGTGTGATGAACCATTTGAGTATACAATGGTGACAAAAAAACAATTGTTTGAGCATGTAGCAGAGAGAAAACAAAAACATTGACAAGATACATATGGATAGTCGGCATACAAGCATTTTATATTATGGATACAGTTAACACAATAATATGAATACTCATTCAAAGGTAGATCAGAATGCCTATTTAGACAAACAAAGTTTACACCCACACTATAGGCCAAGTCGGAGATTGGTGAACAGGGAAGCACCATACATGAGAGAGGGGAGAAGGTAGGTGCATGCAAGAGTTTGTTGGGTAGAGGGGCTGAGGTAGCGGTTGTGTCTGTATAGCAGACCGATTTTTGATGGGTTTTCTTGATAGAAGAGTGTATGTGGGTGTTAAATTTTAGGTTTTCATCAATGATGATGCCTAGAAGCTTGGTACAGGAGCAATTTCGAGGGGGGTGTTATTTTTGCTAATTATGGAGAATGAGTTTCTGTTGATATTGGAGTTTTTGGTAGGAGTAAAAATCACTAGTTTTGTTTTGTTAGAGTTTAGGGCCAGGTGGTTGGATTGCATCCAGGATTCTGTTTTGGAGAAAGCTAGTTGGGTTTTTAGTAGCAGTTTGGAGTGGCAGGAGGCTGAGCAGATGATGGTAGAATCATCTGCGTACTGGATTACAGAGGATTCGGGGATATAGTGGTGGAAGTTGTTGATGAATATGTTAACAAGTAGAGGACCTAGGACAGTGCCTTGGGGAATGTTGGTGGGTGTAGGTAGGAAAGGAGAGGTTGATGGTTTCCATTGGACAGCTTGTTGGCGTTCAGATAGGTAGCTGGAGAACCAGGCTATGATGGTGGGAGAGAGATGTAGGGTTGAGAGCTGGGATAGGAGTAGGGTGTGGGCGATGGTATTGGATGCCTTTGAGAGGTCTAGAAACAGTGCTGCTTATAAAAGTAGAAAATTGATAGAATAACAGGTTTATTTTAGAATGAATTTTATGAAGAAAATGAAGTATGAAACTCAAATGTCTGTCATTACTGTCTGACTTCAGTTCTCAATGATTTGCCACTGATTTGCTAGAAAACCAACATTTTATGAGTAACAGATCAAAAATATGAGACAACAATCTGGACATTCTCCAAATATCTGGAAAGTTGAGAGGTATGAGTGTATGTTATAATAGCAGGAGAGTGATAAAGAGAGATTTCTTAACAATGTAACATTGAAGAGAGTACGGTACACTGCATGTAGCCAAGTAGATGTTATAGTGCAGGATAAGGTAGCAGATTACTGACCAAGTAATCATTTAGGGCAGGATGGGATAGAGTGGACAGAGGCTAGTTTAGGGGGATTAGCCAGGTTCTGCTTGTATAAGTACTTAAAATAGTGCTTAGAGTTTAGTTTTATCGAAAAAAAGGATCAGTTAGCTTCTCAAATCAGTCTGTTTCTGCCTCTAGTATAAAGTTTCTTCCCTCTGACACTACAAAATAAAAGATCTATAAATCCCCAAAATCTCAATAGAATTATAGCTGAATAAAAGGGAAAGAATTCTGGTGTAAATAGCAGTAGACAGTAAAATAAATTCAGTTTACTCTAGACTCAATAGGTTTATGATCCCATTCTGTATGGAAGAAAGAAGCACCATGGTTGTCTTACTATGTGCATTTTTCCAGATCAGAAATCTTAATATATAATGGTAAGATGATGCTAAGGGTCAGACATGCGCATTTGTAATGAAAATATCAAGGGATTATATGCATACCCAGCATGCTATGCATCAAGGAAACATAGTATATAAAGTAAAATGAATGGAAGAAACAATTAAGCCATACTTTTCTACATGTGACAGTAGATGGATTAACTTGTAGAGGGACAGGAAACTGCAACATGAGGAAAGGGAATACACAGAGGAAGTAGTCATCCTTTAACTATGATTGCCAGTGTCATCACTGTGTAAGTAGAAAGTCAAAGACTTAAGTACAGATACCATCAATGTGCACCTAAAAAGGAATAGAATTAAATACAGACTGCAGGAAGAATCTTGTTAGTACCTCAGACTTGTAGTTTAAGTGGTTCGCTACCCAAGAGGCAATCATTTACCAGTGCCTCTCTTGCAGTAAGTAATTAATTATCTTAGTAAAAGATAACAGTATGAGTACAACCTGTCCAACTTTAATAAACGGTCCATAATTATTGAATACTTTGACACAAAACAGGTGCCTTCTTCTTAATCTATAAATGTCTTTTGTGCATTGAAATATAAAAATAAAATGTAAACACCTGTTGACTTTATTTCTTCAGCATCAACTTGGAGCCTGCTCAGAATATTGAAGTACTTTTTTGTATTTATATTTCTAAAATGGTCCATATAATTAAGCTGAGTAAGGGAGTACTGCAGTCTACTTGGCAATAATGATGTGGCTGTTTTAAATATTTAAAGCAGAAATAGGGTTATAGTATGTGTAACCTCTCAGCGTAGCTCCTAACTGTCTAGCATTGATTGTAAATCACAGTCTTAAACTGAAAATAACAGTGTCATGAAATTTCAAGTAATTACCTTCAATCACAGTTTCTGGAGTTCATTTTACTCTTCGATCAACGTACCGCCATGAGGTATTGCATAACCAGCATCAGTGATGTGACGTTGTCACTACAGGCACAACTGCATCTGTATGCATGGAAAACATGAATATGCATAACACAATGATAGGTTTGGCTTTGTAGCATCCAGATTATTTAAAAATGATCGTAAGAGAATTGTTTTTATGTTTCTACCTTGCTGGCACTGGACTTGTGTGTGACTGTGGAGATGAAGAATGGATTTTTTTCAATAATAACTTTACTCAGCTGTAAGACATACAGATGTGGAGATGAATTCACATGATAAAGGCATCTGTATCATCGAATGCTAAGGGAATAGAAGGGTTGTTTCAAAGACTTAACTAATGATGAGAAACAAAAGTGGCATACCACTAGATAAAAAATTAAGAAAAATCGTAACTATCTTCACAATTATACATGATGCAGTTCCATGACTAAAAGGAGCAAACTGTCAAAAGAATATGATCTGCAGAGTGAGCATCACTTACTATGCAGGTTTTGTAAAGGTTTCGGCTGAGAAGAAGTAAATGGCTTTAAATTCAATTTTCATAACTGTCAGAAGCTCAGGAAAAAAATAGAAGCTTTCCTGTATAGGAAGGTATTAATTGATTATATTCCTGTGTGTTTGGCCATAAACAGCTAGCAATGACTGCTATTCACAAAAATCTAGTTCCAATACATTAAACTAAACTACGGTTTTGTTCTAGTTATTACATATTTGTCAAAAAATGGAAAGGTTATCCATTCATAATATGGACATTTTTGGACAGAGGAACCAAAGAAAGTAGACACATCCTTCAGCTACTACCCAGTTGTGGCAGATGCTTTGTGTGTGTGTGTGTGTGCGTGTGTGTGTGTGTGTGTGTGTGTGTGTGTGTGTGTGTGTGTGTGTGTGTGTGTATGTGTGTGTGTGTCTGTTCCATGGCACAAAGGTCAATCCAAAACACAGGCTAAGTTATTAGAGTGAGGAACCATCCAAAGAGGAAAGGGAACATTTGAATGCCAGAGTTTCAGAAGTCAGAATACCAAATGAATTGCAATGAATTCTGTGAATTGTGTACCCCACAACAAGAGTATTGCGCAAGGTATAGTACTGAAGGCTGATTATGGTTTGCATGACACTGTAAATGCTATATTAGTAAAGGGATCACCATTGTTTCCTTCCCATAGGGCTGCTGTTTTTACAGGAACTGAAACTGCTTACTCTTCAAATGATTTTTTTAGCTAAGTTCTGGAAACACAGTGACTGTGGCATATTCAAGAAGGCTATAGACTCATACCTATTAAATACCAGACAGCTCCTTTGAAAAAAACTGACAAGCTGATTTAAAGAAGGCGTGCCTGCTGCATATATGTCTAGAGTCAATAAAATTAAAGACTGGCAATACAAAATTTAAAAATAACAGTGACATTTCTACATAATATGCTTACAAGGAATAAATCATAATAATAATGGACTATGATCCTTATATGGTAACTATGATGGATTTATTCATTGATATTACTTTATATACTAAATCGACAAATGATTAATGCTGTATTACACAATGTACTTTTGAATGAGTGCATTGCTAATACTGTTTATGAATATTTAAATATAAATATATTTAAAGCTTAATCTGAATAAAACACAATTGTTCTGATTATCTTTTGTGTCATTTTGCAACTATGTTTATTTTCACTTTTTAAACTTGAGTTTTGATGGATGATATTCCATGACCTTTCTGTAAGTCAGATGAGTTATTCATTTTAGTATGTAAATTTCATGCTAATTTACTGTCCAGATATTTGAACAGATGTATCTTCTTTTTAAGAGCTTTTATCCATATCTCAGATGCCTGTAGATTGAGATGCATGCTTCTAGTATCATTCCATTTGCTGTGACAAAGAAGAAAATTACCTTGAGGACATTTTTTTTAATCTTTCCATTACATTCTGGCAGCTCTAACTCTTGGTCTCCCAAATGGGCCATTTGTTCCACTGTTGTAGAGAGGGGTGAGGGTAAAATGGACAAAGGAGGAGCCACAATTCTGCATACCAGATGGATTTTAAGCACTAACCTCTAAGTACTATTTCTGAGTTCACTTGGAACTTTACTTACCAGAGAAGTGACCAGCCCATTTCCATATTGATGTGCCGATCTTTGAGCAATGCCCTGCAGTGTCATGCAGTGGGACACTTTGAGGACAACTTTTGCATCAGCAATAATACATTTTCTCTGTGTCAGTCCTACCTTATGTTAATCTGCAATACTTTCTGCCATATTCTCCAGTAACACTCCAACACAGCAGCTGCACTCCTCCATGGTACACATCGCTCAGCCCTTCCCACTGAGAGAGGTGAGTGAGCCCAGACCCTTCCTTAGTCTCCCATCATTCATCATCTTCTTCACTGCCAGGGCCACTTAATGATGCCCATTTGGCTAGATCACAGGCAGGGCTACTTCCTGCCTTGCCATGGAGATGGTGTCTCATGAAGACTATGTATATATGTTCTGCAGCAGCTGAATCAACATTAAAGTTGTCTTCCTATATAAGAATAAATAGATTATACACCCAGACCTTTATCTTTGACTCATTTTCTCACATTCACTACTTAATTCGCTTTTTGTGAGTTTCTTTTGATTTATTCACAGCTTGCTTATTTGAAAACAAGTACTTCCGTAGAGGAGAATGACTGGCTGAGTGATACAAACACATCAATAAAAACTGGAAATCAGTATACATTGCATTTAGGAGAAAACTGCATTCACCACCTTGTCACAGAACACACTAAGATCACCTTAGCATTTCTAGGAAATTATGCCATTTATTAAGTATTCATAATCACGACTTAGTTTAAGTTAAAAAAATAGGATGCATCATCTGTTAAATTCACTAATACATATTTCAGTAACTGTAATTTTAAAAATATTTCAGGAGATTCATTTTTTTTCATCTATGTCCTTCCCCCAGGCCTACTATATTGTATAATATATCACTGAAAGAGGCTTACCAAAAAATGTGAAGAGGTTGTTAAATAAGGTTGCTTTTTTTGTTTAAATTTTTACATCTCTCTTTATCTAGTAATTAATAAATAAATGAAATATGTCACTGCATCAACATTAACATTGTTGTTGATATCAATAATTTATCATAAATAAATTGCATTTTCAGTGAACCCTACTATTAATGGTCAGAATTTTGAATGTATGCATATTTTTTATATATTTGTATATGTTGATAAGCAAGAGATAAGTGGACTGCTAATCAGTTGGTACTATTGCTTGTCAGGGAGTTTGCTTATTCAGTTTGCTTTTCTGTCCAGGTGAATTTGTTACCATTAAAAGCTAATTACCATTTTTCTATTTTTGT
This sequence comes from Protopterus annectens, assembly GCF_019279795.1. Classification (NCBI taxonomy): domain Eukaryota; kingdom Metazoa; phylum Chordata; order Ceratodontiformes; family Protopteridae; genus Protopterus; species Protopterus annectens. The sequence goes on from NC_056733.1 coordinate 1,377,473,836, forward strand.
GTTTCCATGCACTGAATACATTTAAGCAAAGGTGTTATAGGGGTAACTCCATATGTAGAATGCAGAAGTGTTTGCTCACATGCAAAATTGATTTTTTGATTGTTATTTACTAATCATTTTAAAAGTTATCTTTAGCTCTTTTTAGTTGTACTCAGTTTTAGTCACTTGGTGTTGGGTTTTATAGTTATAACATTTTATATTGTTATATTAATATTTCTTACATGATTCTCATATAGTAAGTGATCTAAGCCAGTCTTCACTAAGTCAAAAGACAGCAGTTCTTCTCTGACATGTAGAGTCTTCTGTCCTTGGTCTTTTATATATTGTTAAAAAAAATGGGCGTGTGCATGTACATGTGGGCATGTGTGTGCATGCGTGTGCATGTGTGTGTGTGTGTGTGTGTGTGTGTGTGTGTGTGTGTGTGTGTGTGTGTGTGTGTGTGTGTGTGTGTGCGTGTGCGTGTGCGTGTGTGTGTATGCATGCATTCATATTAATGGTATATAGTTTAGCCTTTTAACACAGCCGCTTTTCCAGTCTCCCTTTCTAAACAGACAGACAACCTTTAAAATAACCAATAAATAAAGACATCACTTTTCAAGTCAAATACCTTAATGAAACAATGCAGCATTAAAACACAATTATTTTACATATGTCGGTGTGATATCAGTCTATATTTGCAGCCAGCAAGCTCAGTCCTAGATTTGGCTTTGCCAACTGCTAGAGTAGGCTAGTGGGGAAGGATGAAATCGGTGATAACCAGGTCTTGCAATACTGTGGCAGAGTTCAGGGAGAACCACTGCCTGTGGGATCACTAGTGTAGAGCAGTATCCTTGCAGCCTTGGACAGCTCCACAGAAAGGTACACCGAGGCACATGCCCCTGTTGTGTCACAGTGTGTCCCAGTGAGTACTCTAGAAATACAAAGGCTTTTTTTTCTACCTTTCTATTTGTGTGCATAGTAGGACACACATACTGCACACATACATTAAAAAACAGAGTGCCCCACAATGAAAGAAATAGGACCTAGGTAGCTAACATGTGTCCTGTTACCCTGCGGTCCGTTGTTAACTAACTATTTGTACTGCATTTCCACCAATCTTTTGTCATATAAATAGAGACAACTGGGTTGGAGCCTCATATGTAGGGATCATCAGGGACAGATTTCTAACACAGCAGGTATATATGTGTTTTATTAAAATGTTGGCACGAAAACAGAACTGTAAACAGTGGCAACAGTAGACACTGCCCACAGCAGAATAAAGTTACATGACTGTGTCTTTACATAAAGCTGCTGTTCATGGGAAAAGAAGGGTGTAGCACAGCTGATGAAAGGGTATAGTCATGCAACAAAAGAACGTTTTGTAAGTATGAAGCATTTGAAATGCTGTTCCTATTGCCACAGTTTAGTATTAAATCCTCCCACAGTTATTTTGTAATAATCTTTTTGTCCTGCAACTGAGTATTTTCAGTTCAATGTGGATGTTTTTTTTACATATTGTTTGGAAGTGATTAAGCTGGATTTTGTGACTCAATAGAAGTTGCAGATACAGCAAATTGTTAAAGATGCAATTTCTTATTGCTTATTGTGGCTACTTTGTAGTATTTCTTTTGTGTTCTGCTACGGTACATCTTCAGTCCAGTGTGTGGTCCCATATGTTGATATCTTTATATCCATGTTTAATATTTCCAGAGATGTTTCTCGGAGCTAGCTGTGATATTCAGAAGTACTCCTTTGCTAAAACTGGAGATTTACATCTATTTTGCATCCTTTTGTATTTCCTTGATCAAACAATAGTGTAGAGGTGTGTGCACCTGGACATTACTAGGACATCAAGTATTTTGGATTTCTCTCTGAACTGCTGGGGTACCTTTGTTTGTTATGTATGACTTTTGTACTGCAACTTGTATATTGTTTTAGTTTGTGGGGGATGCATGTATTATCTATCAAATGTGTTTATTTGTTAAGCTGTTTGTTATAACAGCTCCTCTAAGCAAATAATCTATTATTCTGATTTGTTTTATTTGTTTTATTTCTGAATTCTCAAGTGTACCTCTTTACTTTGATGGTTGTTAAATGTGCTTACTGGCTAAACCCTAGAATAAAATTTAAGTTTAAGATGAAAGTGATGCTGGTGCTTTTATTTTAGCTGGATGCAGTTACAGTTGGAAAAGCAATACATTCACTTTGCTGAGTATTGATAAGCTACTCACTCCCTCTGAGTGGTATTATGGGTTTCATTTATCCCAGCTGCTGACATTTGCTATTTTATTAGCATCTGTTTGCATAGTTCTGGAGTGCTTTAATGTAGTTGACATACATGTGGGGGACAGACATCTTGGCTGTCCTTGAGGCAATTTCACAGAATGTTCTAGATTTTGTTTGTATTTTTGTATGCTGTTCATAATAACTGTGGTTTTTCTGGCAAATCATTGAAGATGGCAGTTACCGAGTAATGACAGACATATGAGCTTTAGTCTTCATATTCTTCAGAAAAGGCTTCCTAAGGGAATAAAGCTGCAGCAGTTGCAGGACAGAAAAAGATGGCAAGAGAAATGCTGGAATATTAAGGAAAATATTCAGACTCATGGGTAGAAAAACATACGCAGCATATTTATTATACTCACACAAAACTCCTGGGCATCACAGTCAATAACGCCCTAAAATATGATATCCATGTCAATCAAACCATCAAATCTGACAACAAAAAAACTGGGCTCCTTATATAGAATCAAACCCTTCCTCACTCCTTTAGCAAGAACCACTATCGCTCAGTACCACCTACTTTCTACCCTCCTCTATGCCTCCCCCCTCTTCATTAACCTGAACCAAACCACCCTTACCAAACTTGCTAGTTGTTACAACCATATTGCTAGATTTGCTACAGGTGCTACCTCTAGGACCCACCATTGTATCAACCTAACTCATCTAAGATGGCTGGAGTGGCCCAGTGTTCTCCGATACAACCAACTTATAATAACCCACAAAATACTATATCAACTCGAAAAAACACCAGCACTAAATAAGATCATCAAACCATACAGCAACCTGAGGTCACTATGATCTGCTGACAAACTGCTGGTACAAGCAACTAAGAGCATAAATGTGGCTTGGGACTCTCTATTCGCCAAATGAGTAGGCAAAACTTGGAATACGCTACCTGCCAAACTTACTCACCAATCCTCCTTAACCCAGTTCAAAAGAAGCCTCAAACTACTCTTCCAACAGCATTGGCAGTGTCCCTGCTTAAACCCCGACTAATCAACCCCCGCTGTTCCTGCAGACTCTCACTAAGCATTTCAATCATATACTCTAACAAGTGTATGAATTCTTGAGAAGGGACTTAGCCCATAACTGCATGTATTATTGTCTGAAATTGAAGCCGCATGATTTTGATGTTGTCTACTATGGTTTATCTATGTTTGTAACCCTACTGAAAAGTGCATATTATACTTATCTCTAAATGTTTCTAGTGTTCCTAATGTATTTGTACTCTGTTTTCTGGAGCTTTTCTCCCCGGGCCTCCGCTGAAAATGGACATATATCCAGTCGGACTTTCCTGGTAAACAAATATATAAATAAAAATAAATAAATATTAGAACAAAGTAGTTCCAAATGTACATGACATTTAATTTAGGGCAAAATGGACTGTGGTCTAGAATAAATTCCATTCTGAGGAACAATCTTTAATGAATTTATGTAAAAATGATGGCCTTCCTATGTATTTCTTATTTTGCAAATGATTTGCTTCCTGAAAAACAGTTACAGCAGGTGTCACGCTCAATATTTAGCCATAAAGTGTCTTAACTGAGTAATCATAACTGAGTGATACAACTTATTGTTGACATAGTCCCCAACACCACCATCACCACGACCAGCTCACAACACCATCTGATCTCTCTGGTGGATCAGACAGGAATCAGAAGAAGTAATGGTTCCTGCTATCAGTGGCCATGCTTACAGAAACAAATCAGGTATCAAGATAGCCATAACTGGACAAATCAAACTACACAGGCACTGCATTGCATATACATCAAACATAAGGCTAGATTGTAAGTGGGCATGTCTCCAACTAGCATGACTGTGAATAGCCATCATGAACAGAGCAGCATATCACTCTGTATACACAGTAAGCTGCCTATGTGAGTGCAATCATCTTTGTCTGACATGCATATTTTGACATATTTCTATATCTTTGGAACCACTATTACAGATCTGACTAGCTGTTTTTTGTGCTTGAGTCAGTGTACAACAGATGCCATAACAACCAACATGTGTTACAGAGCAATTTTATATATGGTAGCTGCACACACCAGTTTCTATTTCTCAGCCTTTGTATGATGCATAAGACATTAGTAGGGAGTGCAGCTGGCCAGCCAGCATTTTCATTAAATCCACAAAACCAGTGTTTCCTTTTGCCCTGTCTTCTCTCTCCACATCATGCAGCATTTGAAAAGTTCTGCCAAAAGAATTATCATATCTCAAATAGTGTAGGGGATTGTGAGGCCAGCTGAAGCTAGAGACAACAGCAAAAAGGCAAAGATGGTGGTTGTAGGTCTGTCCTAGTCTGGAAGACTGTAGTAATGTGATGGTGCTGAGGGATGATTGGCATAGTAGCCAGCTGAGTGTAACAGAGGCTTAGGCTACCCCACACATTCCACACATCAAAAAGATATAGAATGCATGGTGCAGTGTAGTGAGACCACTGATATGTAGTCTCAGTGACAAAACAACATCACTGTTAAAGATGAGTTCTGCAATACCGTCTTCTGCATTTTTTGTCCAAAACATAGTACTATAAGACCTTACCAGCTGCAGATATACTCCTGAATGTTTTAGTGTGATGAATGGCAACTCAGGGCTCTGTGTGAATGATGAAAGTGTGAAGGTTGAAGTTGTCGTGTCAAGCTAGAACTAAGTATGGCTCCCCATGACCATTTCTGCATTCTACCAGATAATGGCTTCTACAGAGATGCCATCTACATGCAAAGATAAAAAAAATGTTAAAATATAGAGCATACACACATCACAGTGATTAGCAAACTGTAGAAATGTTATACAGGTGCAGCCATATCTATATACACAGATGTATCATAGATATGCTGGCCTTAAAACAGATGTGCCCTATGCATGCTGGTCTTAGTACAGGCCTTTGACTGTATTGGAAGGGTGTAAGGAAGCAAAAGGTGTTGTGGGAAAAAGGAATAAGACTTGACTGAGTTTCATAGTCATTCAGACCAATAGACAAGGACAATCCATGTTCCAGATGCTTTATCTGGTATTACTACTGCAAAAACAGGTAGGAAGGACAGATGTGCTACATGTACCAGCTGGTGAAAGTAAGAGCACCTTAACATGCAGGACCTGCCATAACCAGCATCAACTGTTGATATTTCTTCTGAGATGCCAACTTCAAATGAAAGTGCATTTCATTATAAGTCAATTTGTATTATCACTTTATTGGTTTATGTGCCAGTGTACATTACTAGCACATTCTACTTGCTTCATATAAGTGCCAGATATAGCTATGATTATGGGGACACCCAAAAGGCAGTACTACACTTTATATGCACATATAACCATTCCACTTGTAGACACTTTGACTGTGTCTTATGCTGAATGCTTTCTGACACATGCCTATAGTTAAAGTGGCACTACTATGCATCTAAGTAACATCTCAGTTTGGAGTAATGCATATCCAAATGTATAGCCCATTTTCCTTGCATTCATGTATGCATCATGCAATCCATTTTGTAATGTTTTGTTGCAATATAAGTGTGTTAAGAGTGCTTCAAGTGTGTGTGTGTGTGTGTGTGTGTGTGTGTGTGTGTGTGTGTGTGTGTGTGTCTATTTGTGTGTGTGTGTGTCCCTTTGAGGAAGATGACCATATAGCATATGCTCTGTTATTTCTCTTTTAATCTTGCTGCTTGTTTACCCTTTCTGCATACTTTACACCATGACAATAGCACTACACCAACAACCATTATTCTGCCTTCTGATCCTGTGCTAATGGTTCCTGTATACTGTTTGCTCCATGTTCATAGATTCATGGGTTCGTAGAAGGTGACTAGGCTAGATAGCCTTCACTGTATTTATCCTGAGTTACCTCAAATTGCATTGGTTAGGAGAGTGAAGTTAGCAGAGATAAGGGTCTATAGTTGTTAACATCGACTTTCTCTGTCTAGGAGTGACATGGGCATGACACCAGGAGTGAATTTGTGGTCACCCATCCATTGACCTAGATTGCATTTGAAAAGGATGAAGGAGGGCTTCTGTTTCAAATGAATTGGAAGATTGGTCCAGAGAAGTGGCAGTCTCTGGGAGATGTATCTCTATGTCTAGTATCAACTGTTCATGTCAGAGGCTAGGTTAAGATCCCTGAAGTCTCCTAGAGACTACCACTTCTCTGGAACAAGCTTCCAATTCACATGAAACAGAGCCCCTCCCTGACCCTCTTCAAACACAAACTAGATCAATGGACGGGTGACCACAAATTCACTCCTGGGGTGGTGCCCATGTACCTCTTGGACAGAGAAAGTTGGTATTAACTACCAAAGACCCTTACCTCTGTGAACTTCACTCACCTAACCACCAACCATTGGGTTAACGGAGGATAAATATGGCTAGGTTTGTAAGGGCTCTAAGGCTGTTAGCCTAGTAACCTTCTGTGAGCCCTTGAAAAGGGAGCAAACAGCATACAGGAACCATTACCACAGGATCAATAGGCAAAATATGCTGTGCAGACCTATTTTTGTATTTATTTATTTATTTAACATTTGCTTACCCGGAAAGTCCAACTTGGATCAAAGCCAATTTTCAGCAGAGAACTTGGGAGAAACACCCCAAAAGCATGTCTTTGTAAGACATCCAAAAGGTCAGCAAGGAGCGCCACTCATCACTGGGTCAGAGCACAGACAGAAGGGGGCCACATCTCTCCAATAGTACACCGCATGTTCATGGGGAACCAGGTGCTAAATCATTCATAGATGACCTGATTCTGGGTCGGGATATCATAAATAGCAGGGCAGCAAAAAGCTGCATTCTATTGAAAGTCATCCCTCGAGCCAAGTTTGTTACTATCTATAGCTAGAACTATATCCCTCACACTACTTTATTTACTTCAACTATAAGGTAATTTCACCTTAGCAATAGGGCTTAAATAGGGATTCAGAGTTCAAGGTTGGAGAAGACTCCATGTGAAAATAAATAAGAAGTGCATGCAAATCTACATACTCTGATCACTGAATGTTATTTACAACAAATCTGTCTGAAGACTTACATTTCGCACATCACTTATTTGACAAAGATACAGAGTGCTATGGACACTGGTGCATGAATGTTATGGCTGTATGAATTCCTATACATAACACTGCAGAATAGAAGAGGGCTTATGCAAAGCTGTCATATGATTAGGTAATACTTGGTACAGGGCCTCTGAGGGGGAGGATAGATGCATCTGCTGCAATCCAGTGGTACTTACAACTGCTCATGTTTGAATACTCCATTATGCATTTGTGAAGAAGTATGTTTTATATCACATTTACTTGGTTTCCACAGTGTGAGTGAAACATGGCTTACTGAAGTTCTATCATAGGTAATGAGTTATCAGGTTAACAAATGCTGTTTCTTCAGGTTGTATAATTATGTCACACTTTACAACCTTTTCATTGTTTATTATTCCTGGTTTTCTTTATAAATACTAACAGACTTTCCTCTTTCATTCTTCTTCCCTGTCGTCTCTTATCCAATTATTTATGCACTTAATGTTTCCCACTTTACAGAGGAGACATGTCAATCACATCACAGTGTGCTGCATTGCACATTGCATCTCCATATCAGGTGTAGTCCGCTGTACTTCTCAGTTGTACTGCTCCATTTTTTAAAGGTATGGACTTGTTACATTATCTCACATTTGTACATTAAGCCACACTGCTAAGATTTCTTGCGCAGAAAAGCGTGCTCATTGCTTGCTGAATTCTTGAAATTAAAGAAAAACAACAACAGGGACCAGCTCTTTGCTTCTGTAATGCAAAACAAAAGGAATCTTTTTTGCGAAACTGTATTTTGACTAATTGATGTTCATTATCTTGATTAACCTTTGGCACATAGCACTCATTACTGCACAGAATACAGCTTCTTAACCAATAGTGGTAATTGGTTTCAAAATACAGTAGTTATCCTCATTTATTCTTTGTAGGCACTTGTTTCTTCTTGCTTCCATGAGAATTACTTTTGGCATTCTCGAAAAACTAAGTCGATCACATGCTATTGGCGAATGAATATTTCTTTTTAGACAATCTAAAATGCATTGCATTCCTCTACAATTACAATCATTTTAAAAGAATTGTAATTTTAGTTTTACTGCCTAACAGCATGCTTGATTGCTTTTAGCAGTCTGCACAGCGCTATCTGTCTCAGACACAAAGCAGAAAGACGACATTTGATAAAAAAAAAAAAAGAGTGAGAATTTTAAGTGAAGGGGAATGAAGTAACAAAATTCAGCACATACTGACAGTAATTGTAGGTCTTCAGGAATCAGATGTGTCCAAAGCTTCAGGATCCTGATAATTTCCTATTAACTGTTTTCTTTAGAGAAAAAAGTGGTTCATTTTAATGTGGCAGTTGCTTGAAGACCATAGTATCTATGCAAATGGAACTACTTTTCTGATATGCATTAATCTAATTTATAAGTATATTTAATAGAAAATTGTGACACATATCCCTAAAACAGCATATGTATTTTGAAATCCAGTTAACAACGACCACCACCAGTACTGTTAGCCAACAGGGTGCTGGTGGAAATTGGGCTACTGTTGGCCAGAGGAGGAGAGGAGGTGGAAGGCATGGCTGAAGGCAGGAAGAGAGGAGAAAGGCTAGGACTGTGGTAGTGAGAGTTGGAACGTTGAATGTTGGCAGTATGAATGGTATAGGGAGAGAGCTGGCCGATATGGTGGAGAGAAGTAAGGTTGGTATATTGTGTGTGCAAGAGACCAGATGGAAGGGGAGTAAGGCTAGGTGTATTGGAGGTGGGTTCAAATTGTTTTATCATGGTGTGGATGGGAGGAGAAATGGCATAGGAGTTATCCTGAAGGAATAGTATGCTAGGAGTGTTTTGGAGGTGAAATGATTGTCGGATAGAGTGATGTTTATGAAGCAGGAAATTGATCGTGTAATGATGAATGTTGTTAGTGCATATGCTCCACAAGTTGGGTGTGCGATGGACGTGAAAGTAAAATTTTGGAATGAGTTGGATGAAGTCATGATGACTGTACCCAAGGGTGAGAGTGTGGTGATTGGAGCAGATTTCAATGGACATGTTGGTGAAGGGAACAGAGGGGATGAGGAAGTGATGGGTAGGTATGGTGTTAAACAAAGGAATGCAGAAGGTCAGATGGTAGTGGATTTTGCGAAAAGGATGGACATGGCTGTGGTGAATGCGTATTTTAAAAAGGAGGAGCATAGGGTGACATACACGAGTGGAGGAAGATGCACACAGGTGGATTATATCTTATGTAGAAGGGCCAGTTTGAAGATGATTGGAGACTGTAAAGTGGTGACTGGGGAAAGTGTAGTTAGACAGCATAGTACGGTGGTTTGTAAGATGACGTTGGTGATCAAGAAGATGAGGAGGAGTGTGAGAGCAGCACCAAGAATCAAATGGTGGAAATTGAACAAGGATAATTGTAAGGTGGAGTTCAGGGAAGAGTTAAGACAGGCACTGGGTGGCAGTGAAGAGTTACCAAATAGCTGGGTAACTACAGCAGAGTTAGTAAGGGAGACGGCTAGAAAGGGGCTTGGTATGACATCTGGACAGAAGAAGGATGACAAGGAGACATGGTGGTGGAATGAGGAAGTACAGGAGAGTATACAGAGAAAGAGGTTGGCAAAGAAGAAGTGGGATTGTCAGAGAGATGAAGAAAGTAGACAGGAGTATAAGGGGAAGAGGTGCATGGCAAAGAGAGAGGTGGTGAAGGCTAAGGATAAGGCATATGAAGAGTTGTATGAAAGGTTGGACACTAAGGAGGGTGAAAAGGACCTTTACCGATTGGATAGACAGAGGGACCGAGCTAGGAAAGATGTGCAGCAGGTAAAGGTGATAAAGGATAATGAGGGAAACATACTCGCCAGCGAGGAGAGTGTATTGAGCAGATGGAAAGAGTACTTTGAGGGGTTGATGAATGAAGAGAATGAGAGGGAGAGAAGGTTGGATGATGTGGGGATAGTGAATCATGAAGTGTAATGGATTAGCAAGGAGGAAGTAAGAATAGCTATGAAGAGGATGAAGAATGGAAAAGCTGTTGGTCCAGATGACATACTTGTGGAAGCATGGAGGTGTTTAGGTGGAATGGCTGTGGTGTTTCTAACCAGATTGTTGAAATTTTGGAAAGTGAGAGGATCCCTGAGGAATGGAAAAAAAGTGTTTTGGTACCAATTTTTAAGAATAAGGGTGATGTGCAGAGCTGTAGTAACTATAGAGGGATTAAATTGATCAGTCACAGCATGAAGTTATGGGAAAGAGTAGTGGAAGCTGGGTTAAGAAGGGACGTGATGATTAGTGATCAGCAGTATGGTTTCATGCTGAGAAAGAGCACTACAGATGCAATGTTTGCTCTGAGAGTGTTGATGGAGAAGTACAGAGAATGTCAGAAGGAGTTGCATTGTGCTTTTGTAGACTTAGAGAAAGCATATGACAGGGTGCCTAGAGAGGTGTTGTGGTATTGTATGAGGACGTTGGGAGTGTCAGAGAAGTATGTAAGAGTGTTACAGGATATGTACAAGGGTAGTGTGACAGCAGTGAGGTCTGCGGTGGGAGTGATGGATGTGTTTAAGGTGGAGGTGGGATTACATCAAGGATCAGCTCTGAGCCCTTTCTTATTTGCAATGGTGATTTACAGGCTGACAGACGAGATCAGACAGGAGTCCCTGTGGACTATGATGTTTACAGATGACATTGTTATCTGTAGTGAGAGTAGGGAGCAGGTGGAGGAGACCCTGGATAGATGGAGATATGCTCTAGAGAGAAGAGTAATGAAGGTCAGCAGGATTAAGACAGAATATATGTGTGTGAATGAGAGGGAGGGTAGAGGAATAGTGAGGATGCAAGGAATAGAGGTGGCAAAGGTGGATGAGTTTAAATACTTGGGATCAATAGTTCAGAGTAATGGTGAGTGTGGAAGAGAGGTGAAGAAGATAGTACAGGCAGGATGGAGTGGGTGGAGAAGAGTGTCAGGAGTGATTTGTGACAGACGAGTACCAGTAAGAGTGAAAGGGAAGGTCTACAAGAGGGTAGTGAGACCAGCTATGTTATATGGGTTGGAGACAGTGGCATTGACAAAAAGGCAGGAGTTAGAGCTTGATGTGGCAGAGTTAAAGATGCTAAGATTTGCATTGGGTGTGATGAGGGTGGACAGGATTAGAAATAAGTATATTAGATGATCAGCCCAGGTTGAAAGGTTTGGAGACAAAGCCAGAGAGGCAAGATTACATTGGTTTGGACATGTGCTGAGGAGGGATGCTGAGTATATTGGGAAAAGGATGCTAAGGATGAAGCTACCAGGTACGGAAAAGAGGAAGGCCTAAGATAAGGTTTATGGATGTGGTGAGAGAAGACATGCAGGTGGTTGGTGTGACAGAGCAAGATGCAGAGGACAGGAAGAAATGGAAACAGATGATCCACTGTGGCGACCCCTAATGGGAACAGCCAAAAGATGATGATGATGATTTTGAAATCCAGTTGCATAAGAAACTTTTTAACTTCTGAGGAAGATGATTGCAATATTAGTGGATGTAACAAAGGACAATACATACATTTTAACTAAAGATATAAAGTGTTTTCATATCTTGTTCAGCTGTAAGAAAAATGCATTTCTATGAAAATAATTACAAAACTAACTGTGTTGTCAAATTTATATTATGTCCCAATTTATGATGAAAGTTTGGCTTACCTACGATATGAAAATAACCACTTAATCTTATTTGAAGTTGCGCATATAAAACTACTGTAAGATGAAAGGGTGATTTATCTGACTTCCTTAACCTCATTTAGTTTAAACTGGGTGAGGTTCCACATGCTCAACTTTAACTCCGTGAAGATAACCCCCCCATTACTATTTTCTATAGGAAATCACTGCCGGTATAATTTAAAGTGTTCAGCAGGAATGCTTTCATTATTTGGTGAAATTCTGGCATTTTCCATATTTGTACCAACAAGGACTAGCTCTTTACTCTTTTGAGTGGGCATATACATTTTCAGGGCATGTTTGTGGCGTACTCCATACATATTAGTGCATATGGGATTGCCCCCTCCAAAAATATTTTTTTCATTCACAGGTCATGCATGACAGGTTGTATTCATGTAGTTGTAATCTGTCCCAGATATAACTTGGTAAGTCATATGGAGAGGCAGTATATCTATGACTTGAGAAAGCACCAGGCATATAAGAAGTCTTAAAAGCAATAATAATTGTAGCATAGATTTCTTTGGGGGGGTGGGTAAAAGAAGAATCCATGCCTGATTATCATGGTGTAAGATTTATTTCTGGCATAATATGGGAACTGGAGCTCACACTTATCTTACAGCATCGTAGTAGAATAAGAAAAGCATTCTAGATGTCTGATATTTCACATATCTGATAGTCCCTCTTTAGCTTAATCAAAATGGTACTTACTAAATTAAACAAGCTTTGTGCAAACATTTTATCTGACAATGAATGTTATACTAAAACAGATCTCTGATGTTGTTAAAGGAAGATATTAGTCATGTTTTATAAGATAGTATATGGCATATATTTGTTGTACTGGAAGGAACACAGAATTGCACCACAGTGATACAGTGGGTAACATCACTTCCTGATAGTGTTGGATAGTTTAATAGCATCACAAATGGCTGCCGTCCATGTGGAGTTTACATACTATCCAGGAGACTCAAAGCATTTCTGCTAAGATCTCTGTTTTCTCTAATATCACAAAGCAGTGTAAGCGTTTTTAGAAGAGCTCAGATTTTCCATATGGTAATACATCCTCAGTATTCCCTGAAGGACCATTTTCTCTATACTGAATAATTTAATTTGTCTGGGAATAGCATTGTGTATTGTAAAAATAGGTTTTTACAGAAAATTAACAAGGTAACATAGTTGTAAATCCAAAAATATACTATGTTTATGCTGTTAAAAAATCTGCTTCTATTTCTTTTCAGGTCAGTAGGAATTATCTCTAACCAAGAACACTGGATCTCTACACTTG